>NC_080418.1:138782292-139082292 GCF_029873635.1 Malania oleifera
TTACGTAGCATAGCTCAGGAGGTCATGGCTGAGATTGCACAGAGCTCCAGGGAGCAGGGAGGTCCATTTTCAGTGCAGGGGTGTACGATAGAGAAGTTTACAAAGATGAACCCTCCAGCGTTTTCAAGAGCAGCTAATCCTACAGTTGCTAAGAATTTGATGCAGAAGATAGAGAAAATATTGATGGTGCTTCATTGCATCGACGAGCAGAGAGTTCTTTATGCCATGTATAAGTTGACAAGGGAGGCTGAGAGATGGTGGACAACCACTAGGTAACTAGAGGAGCAGAGACCCATACCTGTGCTTATGACCTGGGCTTGATTCAGAGGCATATTCTTTGATAGATATTTTCTTGCTACTATTAAAGAGGCTAAAGTGCAGGAGTTTCTGGGTTTGTCGCAGGGGCTGTTGACAGTTCATTAGTATGCGGCGAAATTTATTAAGCTGTTACGATTTGCTCCATATATAGTGCCAGATGAAGTCAAGAAGGTCAGGATGTTCCAGAGGGGCTTGAGGTGAGATATATATATATAAGTAAGTGGTAGTACTAAAGATACAAGACTTCTTTGAGTTAGTTGATAGAGCCACAGTAGCAGAGGAGAGTAAGCAGACAGATGTGGGAGTACCGAGCCAAAGGAAGAGGCCCACACCTCCAAGTTTTCAGGTGGGTTCCAATCAAGGTCTATGGAGAGGAGATTGGTATAGAGGAAGCTAGAGGCAGATGATGAAGCAAATGAAAATAAGAAACAAGTTAGGGATTAGTTGTGAAAAGGAAAAAAAGGAATAAAAAGAGGGGGCCATTGTGTATTGGAAAGGGATACGTATTACCAGGGTCCTAACTAAACAAAAAGTGGGTACCATTTAAAGTGTAGTAGCGTGACCTACTACTGGGGTCCTAACTAATCAAGAAAGTGGGTGCCTTTCAAAGTGTAATAGTGTGAAAGCCACCAGTACAATAGTTTTGAATTAGAGTAAGACCATGCGATTGTTTCACATTAATTGGTGTGTTTGAAACCGTTAATGTTCGCTGGTGGTCAATCTTGGAATTCTGACCCTCTCTTGTAGACGTGAATTTTGTTATACTCCATTATCTTGGTTGTTTTACTAAATGGTGTATAAATCTTTCAATTGAGACGTAACTTGGGTTAATCTGTGTCCTGTGTTCCTAAACTCATTAAGCATATTTCATGGCATGTAATTTTCATAAGTATTGAAATTTTAGTAGCTATTCCCCTAGTTTGAATGCATTCACGTTATTTGCCAGGGACTAACAAAACGTTAGTTGGGGGGGCGTGATTACGCGTCAAAGATGTGTAATTAGGCATTTAATTCATGCATTAAAGATTATAATTTTGATTAAATGCCCGATTATGTTCAATATTTTAATCAGTGAGCTTGTTTGATAATTTTTAGATAATTATCCTATTTTACTGTGAATTTACATATATTTGTGTTGTATTGTTACATGATAATTTTTGGAAACTAAAGTCGAGATAAAAATGAAAGAAATTGAGCATCGAGTGAAGAAACATGGGTGTGCGTGGGGCTTAATAAAGACACGAGCTTCATGGAAAGACTTTGAAAATTAAATTTGAAATTAAATGTATGTGACTATGTGAACGAACACGTGTCCGCATCAAAGTGTGCATGCCTGAAGGCCGAATGGTGGGCGTGAGGCAACCGAATACACTGCAAAAGAAGGGCTTACAAATATAAGGTCGGCCCGTGAATATAGATGTGACCACATGGAGGAGAGGTGAGTGTATGAGCTTGACATGAAGAGCGTGCATGTGATGGAGTGGACTTGCTGAGCCCGTGCATGCGTGAGTGGCCTTACTGGGCCGTGTGTGTGTGAGTTGAGAATCAACTTGAAGCAAAGAACAAGGCCTTGTGCTAGAACCAGAAATAAAAAAAGAGAAAAAAAGAAAAAGAAAAAGAGGAGGGTTGGGTCTTTGAGGTGACTCGGCCATGCAAAAGGCTCCCAATGTGTGTGTGTGTGTTGGGGGGTTGCAAATAGAGGGCACTAGGTGCTGGGTTGGACAGAAAAGCAAGGGCAAATCGGTTCAAAACAAAGCAAAAAGTGGAGAAGGGAAAGAAAAATAATGAGGGCATTAATGTAAATAAAAAGCTAGGAATGTAAAGGTAGTGTAGGGTTTAAAGAATAGGGAGACTAGGGTTTAGGAAGCAACAAAAGGAGTTGGTGTGTGGTGTTTTCTCTCCAACTTTGGGAGTTGTGCCGCTGGACACAAGGGACCCGAGTTGCTATGCATAGAGACCCGAGCAGTTGCAGCTCTTCTCTCCAGCTCATCTCTCCATCACTCCATTGCTCTCTCTCTCTCTCTCTCTCTCTCTCTCTCTCTCTCTCTCTTTCCTTTTGTTATTTTAATATTGTTAGAGTTATTTTTTTATTGCTAAGCTTTTAGTTTGTTCCATTAAGTTGGGATTAACATTTGTTTAAGAGAATTTGTTTAGATTAAGTACTCTTTATTAGATTAATGTTTGTTTAATTTCTCTTTCCCTTCAGTTTAAATACTTGATTAGAATATTTAAGTGGTTAGATTCAGTTTATTTTTTTGTAGTTGTTGAATTTAAATTATGTTGGATTATCTATATTATTAAGTCCAGTTTATCTATGTTATTTCAAGGTCATTGTAGGAGTTAATACTTGTTGGACATTTTTATTAGTCTAAATTTAGTCATTTTTATTTAGGGAATGTTTGAGTCTTTCTATTGTTGGGTTTAGCTTATTTATTTAGTCTAGTTTTATTTATCATTTAGCTTAATTTATTTTCATTTAGTTGAGTCATTGTTAGGTTCGGTTTATGCATTACTCTTAGGTCTTTGTCGAGTCTGATTTTAGCTATCTTTGTTTTACTATTTGAATATTTAATTAGTGAGTGTTTGGTTGGTTCTATGCATGCTAGGTTCATAGTGTAGGTTTCACATCATTTCAATTTCCCTACAAATTTTCAAAACCCCCAAGATTTCGAATCTGAACCATGTTCAGTAAAATTGTTTTCTTATTTTCTTTTCCATGTTTTGCACTAATTTAAAACTAATCTGCCTTCCCTGAGGAGACAATCTGACCTATTTGGGCTAATTATTACACAACGTAACTCCTATACTTGGGATAGCCATAGTGCTACTTATTTTTAGAAGTGAGTCAGTGCGGTCCGAAAACTGGACTTAGTGTTGATTGGCCTACCACCAAGCTAAGTCAAAGTAACTCATTTGTAAGTACGATTTGCCTACCACATCTTGGTTTGGACCCAAGAGGGTCCACAACTCTTCTAAGGCCAAATCGACTTTTACCGCTTACACTTCCACAATGGTGTTGCTGCACTGGTAATCTCACTAGCTACGGTACCGAGCTTTCATCACACCCTGTCCATCAGGGTTCTTAAACCATATATTGCAATTTACATAATAAAACAGATAAAATGATCTCATTTTCTTAACACATGATTCGCAATAGCTTTTCCACAATTTTTGGGCAATCCCCGGGATCGATATAAAACCATCAAATTCACAATATGCACATTATTCTCAACCATTCAAGAAATCAGTATATCACCATATCATTCACATTATATTACCACAAAAATCCCAATAGGTTTTACTTATACAATAAATGAAATATTCTCATGCCACACGATTTGAGGGTTAAATCATAATTTAATAAACTACAGTAGAAAGCATGTCATAATATACTCGGCATATTTTGCTGAAAATAAGGGTATGATCACCTCTACAGTTTTAATCTAACTCAAAATATATATTGTTGACTCTATGAGTCCAATCCTATTTTGATAATGACAAATCACTTGGTATTTGACCTGTGTAATTGAGTTTTTGAATAGGATCATAAGTTAGAATGCTCGAATGGTAAGCTATGGAAGCCACGAGGAATCTAGAGAACATACAGCTTGGATCAATCCATGGAACTAGAAGAGTTGAAGAATGAAGTTATAAGCGTCAAGTTCAAGATCTTCAATGGGAATGGGTATTTATAATTGAATGTATTTATATATTTCATATGATTTAATTCGAAGTTCAAATATACCTTAGACAAACCTTAGGACTCATGCATTTCATGAAAGACTCATTTACAATACTTCTAGGTTGAATAAATCTTTTGAGGCAAATTTTAGAGGTCTTGTCGACGAACTGCATGGCCTCCTCAACGAATGTATGAAGGCCACTTGGCGATGAACAACATTCTCTCGTCGACGAAAAAATACTAAGAGCCCAAAAAGTTCAAACAATGCTCTTGTCGACGAACTCATGGCCTCGTCAACGAACGAGTGTTGCACACTCGTCGACGAACGTACCCATTCTTCGACGAACGTACCCATTCGTCAACGAACGTCGCGGCGCCAAATGACATTTCAGCATGGACACGAACGTAAAATCTTTATTTTTAAATGATCCAATGGCCAGAATTTGATAAGAACCTGACAACTTTTATAAAAATAACCTAAAAACTCTAGTGCCTCACTTTTTGCACATCTATTAAGAACCTTTTACTTTTGCACACCTCTTAAGAGCATTGAATGCACTGCTAAGCTCTTGTTTGTGATTTCAAAGTATTCACATCAAATCTAAGCTTGGATTATGTTGATTTTTAAATGGCGTTCCAGCGAATATTGTGCAATCAACTTGGGTATTGAGGTTTGGTGATCAAATTAATTGTTTGCTTATTCTCAAAGTTTTTTTCCTCTCTCAAACTTATTCTTGAAATTTTTTTGAGAGATTGATCTTGACTTATTAATTATATGTACATTTTGTGAAAGATCATTATTTGAGAAAATTTTTTGTTAAAGTTTCAAATCTTTCAAAAACTATCAAGTTTATTATTTATTCAAAGATTTCATCTTAGCATAATTATTGTTAAAAAAAAAAATCTGATTTAATATTCTAGAGAAAACTTATTGACCTAGTATTCTAATAAAGACTATATTTTTTATCTTTACTGAAAATCAATTGTCCGAGTAATTTTGGTGAAGATCATACATTTGATTTAGATTTTTGAACTATACCTGCTATTTAAATAATTTTATAAAAACTGTGTAGTTGATTAGATTGTTGGAGCATCATTGTCCTACATATTTTATATAACAATCATTCATCACTTATTTCAAGAAATATCATTAAATATCATACGCACACATTGAGCTTCAACTTTTATCATATGAGTAAGTATTAGGTTTCTATTGTTTTCAATAGATTTGTGTAGAGGCATTTGAGTTTCTGCAGAAATTGTAATTTTATTTTGTATTTACGGTTTGGGCTGTGAACCGGGGTTGAGGAGGAAGTTATGCCTCTTGTAAGTAGCAGATTGTAAGGGAAGTTCCGTCCTAGTTAAAGGAGCGGATTTTTAGTGGAATCCCTGAGTGGATTGCTCAAGGCGAGGACATAGGCTGGGTTAAGCCGAACCTCGTAAAATCCGTGTTTGTCTTCTCTCTTCCTTTAACTCTTTTTAATTTCCACTTGCATTTAAATTATCTGTTTATTGTGTATAAGTTGGGCTTTTGATAAGTTTGTGAGTAATTAGGTAAAATTGTATGCTTGATAAAGATACACATTAAATTGATTAATTGTGAAACATTAAGCTAGGTATTAAGAAGATTGCAAGTTTGTAATTGATAGTTTTCAAAATTAGAACTAAAAGGACTTAATTTTTGAAAATAACCAATTCACCCCCCCTTTTGGGATAACACCGAAATTCACATATGGTATCTGGGCAAGGTTTACATAGACTTAACCATTATTTTTGTAAAAGATCACAATATCACACACCGATATAACCCCATTTGGTGAGGGATACTTGTCCACTAGACTACCAATTTTTTGTAGTATAAATTACACTTACTGGAAACAAAGGATGAGTATATATCTCTTAAATGTTGATTAAAAAGTGTGGAGAATAGTTTTTAAAGGAAATCATGTTCCTATGAAAGTAGTTGATAAAGTAAATGTACCTTAGAGTGAAGATGAGTATACTGATGATGATTGGAAATATGTTCAAATAAATGCTACTACTATAAACCTCCTATACTGTGCACTAGATGTTAATGAGTTTAATAGGGTAATGACCTGTAAAACTGCTAGAGAGATATGAGAAAAATTAGAAGTGACATATGAAGGCACTAATGAAGTAAAAGATAGTAGGATAGATATGCTTACTAGTGAATATGAGGCATTTAAAATGACTACTGATGAGTCTATTCAATCCATGTACACTAGATTCATTCACATCACGAATTAATTAAATGCTCTTGGTAAATCTTACCCTACTTATGAGTTGATTAGGAAAATCTTTAGGGACTACAGTCAGTATGGGAAGCTAAAGCTATTGCTATAGCCATAGGAAGGAATCTAAAAGAGATGTCAATTGATGAACTGATTGGATCGCTCATCACTTATGAGCTAGCAATAAATGAGAGAAAAAATGAGCATAATAAAGCAAAGAGAGTTACAACTTTCAAGGCATCGTCTAGCAGCTCTAGTGAAGGAAGTGACTTAGAATCAGAAGATGACATGACCTTGCTAACAAATAAGTTCGGAAAGTTCCTAAAGAAGAATAAGAAGTTTAACAGAAAATTTCGAAACTTAAAATCAGAAAGAGGAGAGTCTAGCAAGAGGAAATAGAAGGAAGAGACGCCAACTTGATACAACTGCAGAGAGGTTGCACACATCAAGCCTGAATGTCCTAAACTAATAAAAGCCTCCAAGAAAAAGAAGAAGACTCTAAAAGTCGGTTGGGATACACACAACACAAGCAATTCAGACACTGACTCCAGTAATGATTTGGTAGCTAATCTGTGTTTAATAGCACATGATGACCTTGAGGTACAATCATCTTTCTCAGCATCTTCTTATTATTCCAGTGATTCTGAAAATGAAAATATCATGCTTTCTTATAATGAATTTCAGCAAGAATATTTGTACACTCTAAAAATGCTTGAGAAGAAAACTAAGAAAATTTCTGATTTGAAATGTAAAGTAAAAGAACTCTCAGAGCTTATTGAAAAATAGAATGAGTCCCATGCATATATGATAAAAGAAAAGGATTTAGAAATTGAGGAATTGGAAAGAAATTTGAAAGACAATTCTAAAATTATTCATAAATTCATAGAGGGCCAGAGTAACTTTGACAGACTTCTTGGGGTTCAAAGAAATTCCCTAGATAAAAAAGGACTTGGTTTTAATGGAAAGAAAAGTTTGAAACAAAAAAAAAATCTTTACATGGGTTATTTTGTAAAAGAATCAAAAGACTCTTATAAATATACTACATGCTTTAAATATAAAAGGATGGGTCCTATTAAATTTGATTGTCCTTTTAAGAACAAAGATGTTAAAATGAAAAAAGGTATGGAGAGTTAAAGGAGAGTCAAGTACTAACCCCCGTGGACCTAAGAAAAAATGGGTACCAAAAACAATTACTTAAATGTCTATTGCAGGTGTGCTTGAAATCATCCTCCTCAAGAGATAGATGGTATATGGACAGTGGATGTTCACGTCATATGACTGGGGATAAAGCTAAATTCGCACCCGTCACACCAAAGGATGGAGGATTTCACTTTTGGGGATAATGCAAAAGGAAGGATCATAAGTGAAGGTAAAGTTGGTAATGATCTATCACTTATTATAGATGATGTTTTACTAGTTAATGGTTTAAAACATAATTTATTAAGTATAAGTCAACTGTGTGATAAATGTTATAAAGTATCTTTTGAACATGACAAATGCATTGTTGAATATAAAATTGATAACAAAATTCTATTCACTGCTGAGCATCATGAAAATTTATATACCACCAGCTTTGATAACTTAATTTCTCAACGTGTGACATGTTTCTTTGCTATGAATGAAATTAGTTGGATTTGGCATAGGAGACTAGGACACGCAAACATGGACTTAATATCTAAACTAGTTAAGGGATTGCCTAAAACAAAATCCGTGAAAGACAAAATCTGTGATGCATGTCAACTAGGAAAACAAGCAACACTACAAAAAAGTTGGTTTTTAGTGATGAAACTATTAGTGATAGATTCAAATTCGTCACTAATAGTATCATATTAGTGACGATTTTGGCAACTGTCATTAATACGACACTATTAGTGACGAATTTGAATCTGTCACTAATAGTTCCGTTACTAAAACCAAGAAAATATCGCGGAAGAATATTTTTTTGCGCAGAAATTATGTCGGGAAAATATTAGCAACGTTTTCAGCGGTATTAGTGACGAATTTGGTTCGTCACTAAAAAACACTTAATAGTGATAGTTATTTAACTGTCACTAATATTATTTAAAAAAAAAATAAAAAAAATTATTTCACAATATTAGTGACGAATCAGGAGATTCGTCACTCTTAGTAGTTATTAGTGATGGATTGTGGACCGTCACTACTGCTTTTTTATTTTAGAAAAATAAAAAAAAATTTAGTGTGTGTTAGGAATTAGGACTTAAATTGCATGTTTGTTAAATTTATCGAAAGCAATCTCAAAAATTCTAGAAAACTCGAATCTAAATTGTGTTCAGTACCTTTTGTTTCTTATTTTCTGATTGGAATTACGTAAAATTTGAGATTAAACTGCATTCTCTAAGGAGACAATCTGACCTTTGGGCTGAATATTACACGACAGAACTCCTATACTTGGGATAGCTTCCGAGCTGCTCATTTCTAGAGTGAGTCAAATTTTTGACGCTGTTGCCGAGGAGTGCCAGTTTTAATTTAAAATTTTGTGTTTTTCCAATTATTTTTTATTTTTCATTAAATAAAAAAAATAAAAAAATAAAAAAATTGAAATTTTGAAAAAAATAATAATTTTGATCATGCTTGTTTTGTAGTGACCTAGATAAATTATAGTATTTAAATGATAAAGAGAGAGAGAAAGGAAATTAAAAAGGGGGCACAGCAGGTCCTCGTCGACGACGTGACATATTAGGCTCGTTGACGAGGGTGTGCTTCGTCGACGAGAAAATACTGAGAGGGGGTTTTGGGTGATTCTGAATTTCGTCGATGAGGAGAGAGTTCGTCGATGAGTTGTCTTCATAACCTCGTCGACGAGGTAACGTGGCTCATCGACAAAGGTTAGTATATAAATAGGCCGAATCTTCATTTTTGGCCAAAAATTCATGCACAACTTTTATTTTCTCTCTCCTCATTGGTTTCCCATCCTTTTATCTTAGTTTCTAGGTCCGTTCTTCGCCGGATCGATGATCCGAAGCCACCACGACACACCTAGGGAAGTTTTCTACATATCTGCTGGAGTGGATCATCGGTGGGTCGAGTTTGAAAATTCATCCCAAATTCAAGGTAAGGTTTTATTCGGTATTTGTCCTTCCCTGTAGTTATAGAAAACATAGTACACGTAGAAATACTAGATTTTTGTTCTAGGAAATGTTGTTTTCAGGGTGTTGAACGGGGAACCCAACAAGGTGTTGGATTGACTGTTTTAGGGTTTTTTTTAGGAATCAGGTAAGGGGATATACTAAGCTAGATGTTTTATGAAAAATAAGTATAATTTTATACCCATTTTGTGTGGCATGGATATGTTTTGCTGGCGTATGGGCCAAGCTATGGATATATTTTGTTGGCGTACGGGCCGAGCTATGGTAAAATATGAAATGCCGGCGTACGGGTCGATGATTTTTGTTAGAAACTGTGCAATCCCAAAAGGAGGGAGGGGTGAATTGGGTAATTAAAAATTATAGCCTAGGTTGATCGAGATAAACGGTATTACTTAACCTAGGGTCTATCTATGCAAATGTAAACTCAATCATTCAAAATATAACATACACATGCAGTAATTAAATTTTGGAAACGTAAATGAACACGCACGATATGTTATCGAGGTTCGGCCTACAGTGCCTACGTCCCCACCTTGGTCACACCAGCACAAGGATTACCACTATAATGCTCAGTTAAACGGGTGGAGCGGCTCCTAATACAACTAGGTCAATTCAAGGGGTTGACCTTAACCGACACGCCTTAATAGGATGGTGCACCTAACTTTCCTAACCGGGTTTAAGCCAATCCGAGACTATTTCAAAGGGCTAGTCTCCCTCTTCAAGCCCATGCCTGGAAATAAAATAGATTTGAAATACAATCAAATGGTACAGTGATTGTACTTTCGTGTAAAGCAGATATCTACCCAATACGCACAGTATAATCAATACACTATCAAAAGATAGAATATGATAAGCTCGATGTAGTCTAAGTGTCTACTCTCAAATATTTATGCAAATATAGCAATCAGTGCGTGAGAGTGCAAATGATAGGATCTTCGTGTCAAAATAATATTTCAATCACAATGCACCAACAAAGATCACAAGCACACTTCAAATATCTCAACAAATAATATTTCTCAATATAAACCACAAGAGATATTTAAAAATGGTTTGCAAAATATTTATTTGGTCTTTGTAGTAAAAGATAATCTCAATTAAAAGGTGTAGCAACAAAGATCTTTTAGCACTTAATAAAATATCTCAAAATAGATTTCTCAAAGATACGCATAAGAGATATTTTTGAAAATGATGTATAATATTTTTGCAACAAAAACACAATATGAACTCTTGAGTATTGCAATGAGAATGCAAAACTCAGAAGCCCAAAGAAGTTTTCCTACGGAAGGGTTATTTACGAAGCCCCCTAGGAGAACTTGCAACTTACTCTCTATGAAATATAAATCTCAAATAGAACAACCAAAAGAGAGTTTAAGCTTGGTGAGATAAGCACAAGAATACTCTTACAAAGAGGTATTTGCAATATGAATGAGTAAGAGTGAGAGTATAAAACTTGAATATGAAATATAGGCTTTTTGAGATTGAGAGGATATTTGCTACTTATATTTGCTAATCTCATATTAATTATTCCAAATGAGGGGGTATATATAGACAACTCCTAAAATATAACCGTTAAGGACATATATGGAATTATTAGGAAAGTTTTAATATATTTTAACCAAGTTAACCCCGTTTAAAAATATTAACCACGGTAAAAATTAAGTCCAACTCGAGAGCTTCGATCGACCAAAAACATTTTCGGTCGACCCAAGTTCATATGGTTCGGTTGACCAGGACAAAAATGAACTAGGCACTTGGTTGACCGGACACATGTGTCGAGGGCAAACTTACCGAGGTTCGGTCGACCAAGGGGAAATGAACTATGGTCTCGGTCGACCGGGAAGGGTGATTTTTTCAATTAGCGCGGTTTGGTCTATTGGGAGTTTTTGGACTGGAAAGTTTGGTTGACCAGGTAGTTGGGACATCTCCCGAGGGCCCTCGGTCGACCAGAGCGTAGGAGAACATTTTGGGCTCGATCGATCAGATGGTCAAAAAGTTGACTCCCTAGAGGGTTCGGTCAACTAGGTATAAATGAACTATATAAGTCGGTCGATCGAGCTATGGTCAAACTATTGACCCAGTCAGGGTTCGGTCGACTGGTAGGTAATGAACTGGGAAGTTCGGTCGACTGGGCACTTTACTATAGGTAAGGTTGGTCGACCGAGTGTGCACATTTTGTATATTTCAGTCCTGTTTCAAGCATTCAATAACCCGAGTCAAATAATCAATCGTATGTATGCATGAGTGAGTGTCCTAGGGTCATTTCTAAGCCTTTTTCAAGACACCGAAAAAATCCGGTGTTGGTCGACCGAAGGGGGTTCCCTAAGGTCCATCTATGGTTTTGAGCTTATTGATCCTACCATGCAGGTAAGACATTAATTATTACTGACCATATTCCTATTTAAATATGATAGACCTGAATAATAATGAAATACAATAAATATGATCTTTAGGATCTTCAGGTCTTCACTTCATATGCCATGTGCGTGTACCATATGATACGTTCGATTGGTCTTGCACACAAACTCATCAATCCATTAAATATCAGAGTATTTGTCATAATCAAAATAGGGTATGACCCATAAGGTCAACGATTTTCATGATGTATATATATATATGAAAAATGATGTGATGATATTCATTTGGCAATTAATAGTATGAAATATCCATGTATCACAGTTTCATTATATGCTATATGTTATCAGAACCTGGTTGGCTTTGTTTAGGCGAGCACTTGCACGGTACTGCTGCTATGTGTTCATGATTATCACGATATTGTGTTAACGCTGCTGTACAGAGTAGCATGAGGATGGATAGTCGATGTGGTTTTAAGAAGTGTGGACGCGCCTAGTGTACGGACTAGGTCTGGCAGACCCATCGTTCTTATAGACTGTACTTTTGACTTGGCAGTGGTCGGCTAACCATTGTCAAGTCCCGCCTTCGGGCAACACAACCCAGGCATGTGGGGGTAATACATGACAACAGCCAGCTAATCTACCAGGGTTGTTTTTATTATCATTATAATATGAGAAGAATTATGCTTATGAAAATCTAGTATGTTCTGCCATGTTATAAGTTTATATGTTTTCCCAGATATGGTACAGACAGTTACACTCCTATGTTTATGTATGATGCTATGTATAACACGGAAATACTCATGTTGCCACACACTAGTATTAGTTTATTTCTCTTATTGAGAGGTGTCTCACCTCGAATTTTATGAACTTTTCAGGAGCCCATGATAGAAAAGTGGATAAAGCTCCACTAAGGTAGTTATAGCTAGTCTACCCTTCCTGAAGGGTAAGTGTTTTGGTAGGATCGATTGTATTTTGGTGGGAAATGACCCTAGGATTCCTTTTGGGTTGTAAATATGATTACAATGGATATAGTAACTCTGGTATTGTGATGGATGGTATCATGCGTATGGTATTATGAGATGTTTATGATTTTATGTTTCCTGTTGCTTAGGCTTCCGTATTGTGTTTCTAACGTATTCTTGATACCCACGGGTTTAGGTTGATTATGGTTTGCTGGATTTATTATATTGGTTTTGTATTTTTTTAAAAAAATATATGGAAATTAAACAGGTCGTTACAGTTTGGTATCAGAGCCTAGGCTGCTAGGTTTTGTAGACTTTATAATGTAACGGAAACGATACCAGAGTATAGGAAAATGATTTAAGGTTTTTTTCTACAGTCTAGAGGCAGGACTACCGTGGTGGTTTCTATGTTTTTCATGGGGTGATGATTTCAGGAAAACCATAGTAAACTATTGTCGGGTTCTGTTCCTAAAATGTAAGATTGAGGTTAGGAACAAACTGAGGATGTTAAGATAAAAGGTTATATTTGGCATGTGAATTGTAAGGATAGGATTTCTAAGTTATGTTTGTTGTTTTTTAGGATGGATTCATGAGGAGGTAATGCCCATGCAAGTGGCAGTGATGGGGAAGGGGGCCCTCGGGTGCAGGTGGGACTGACTCTGACGCAGTCTTGCGTAGCGCAGCTTAGTAGGTTATGGTTAAGATCGTTAGGAGTTCCAGGGAATAAGGTGGTCCATTTGCAGGCCATGGGTGTACCATAGAGAAGCTTACGAAGATGAATTCTCTAGAATTTTCTGGAGGAGTTGATCCTGCAGCCGCCGAGAATTGGATGCAGGAGATTGAGAAAGTTTTGGCTTTTTTGCAGTGTACAGAAGAATAGAGGGTCCTCTTCGCCACTTATAAACTGATGGAGGAGGCTGAGAGGTGGTGGACTGCTGTGATACTTCTGGAGCAGCAGAGGACGACGCTGATAGCTATGACTTGGGATCGGTTTAAAGAGTTGTTCTTCGATAGATATTTTCTAACTATTGTTAGGGAGGCTAAAGTGGAAGAGTCCCTAAGTCTGAAGCAGGGACATTTATCAGTCTAGCAGTATGCAGCACATTTTATTGAGCTCTATCACTTTGCTCCACATATTGTCCCTAACGAGGTGAAGAAGGCGATTACTTAGCTGAGTGTGCCCAACAATGGAACACATGACATGAACGGGCACCAATAGCAGCACAACCTCTCAAAGCAATTAGTGGTGGCGGTAGATACGAGGTCAAAGAGGAAACTAGCCTACATGCTCTTGTTGCTGCGTTGTCTAAGAAACTAGAGGTTATGGAATCAGAAAAAGTGAAAGCTGAGGATTGCTCTATCTGTGAGACTTTAGACCACAAGATTCAGGATTGTCGTTTACTACCAGTTTGGCAGGAGAGTAGATCTGACCAGGTATAATCAGCGAATTGGGTCAACAAATCTCAGAATCAGCCGTTCTCGAACACTTATAACCCTGGATGGAGGAATCACCCGAACCTCTCATAGAGGAATGATCAGTGTGATCCATCATCCTCACAATATCAGCAAGTTCCTTAATCTTATGCATCACCTCCGCAACCACTATATCATCTAGTTGCGGCTCCTCAACCGAAGTATCAGCCGCAACAGATTTCTTAAAGCTACGCACCTCCAAGATTTTAACCAAATTTAGCTTCTATTTCAGCAAAGAAATCTCTTGATGATAGCATGGCACAGATGGCGAACATGTTTCAACAATTCATGCAAATTCACGTCACAACCAACAATTAGAGTAATCAAGCATTCAGTGAACTGAGAGATACCATGAATAAGATAAGGACACAGCTGAATACCTTAGAAAAAGGGAAATTTCAAGCACATTCTCAACCTAATCCCCAAGTATATCGACAGCAATAGCAACCGGTGCACAATGTTTCAGGGGATGCTTTTGAGTCAGCTAAGGCAGTTATTACCTTGAGAATTGGAAAGGAAGTTTCTCGTCCTGAAATGCCTACTGATCGACAAATAGTTACTCCAACATCTAAAGTGACAACTGAGATAGATAAAGAAAAATAAAAATCAGATGAAGCAAGCTCAATTTCAAAGAAGTTAGATAATAAGGAGGATGAGACTGTTAAGGAGTATCAACCGGTGGTACCCTATCCTCAGCGGTTGACATCTAATTAGAAAAATAAGTATCACACTGAGATCCAAGAAATATTCAAATAGGTGAAGATCAACATTCCACTTTTGGAAGCCATACAGCAAGTTTTTGCGTATGCAAAATTTATGAAAGATTTGTGCACAGTAAAAAGGAAACTGAACATGAAGAAAAAGGCTTTCTTGATTGAGCAAGTTAGTGCATTGATACTGAGTTAGACTTTGCAGAAACTCAGAGATCCTGGTTCTCCCACTATTTCTATCATGATTGGTGAATCTCATATCGGGAGGGCTTTACTTGATTTGGGGAGTAGTGTGAACTTGCTCCCATGTTCAGTATATGAGCAGCTGGGTTTAGGTGATTTGAAGCAAACTACTATGATGCTACGGTTGGCAGACAGATCTATTAAAGCTTTGCGAGGCATTGTTGACGATCTATTGGTTCAAGTTGATTAATCTTACTACCCCATGGACTTCATTGTTCTGGACATGCAGCAGCCTGTCTCCACCATATATCAAGCCCCAGTTATTCTTGGGCGGCCATTCCTTGCTACTTTTAATGCCCTAATTAATTGTCAAAGTGGAGTACTTAAGCTCACATTTGGAAACATGACATTGGAAATGAACGTGTTCAATGCTCACAAGATGTCAAGTGGGTGCGATGATGCAGAAACACATGCAATTGATGTACTAGATAATTTGGATATTTTAGAGCTACTGTCAGTACTTGATGTTGATGGCACATTTGAAAATGACTCTTCTGAACAACTTGAGGTATTTGATGAAAAATTGCTAGGATTGGAGGGACAGTTTCTAGAGATAGATAATTCCCCTCATTTTTTGGATGCCAGTTACACGAGTAGTTGACGTAAGCCAACATTTAAGGCTATTGACCTACCTGAAATTATGAAGTCATTGGAAGAAGAAATTCCAACACTTGAGCTAAAACCATTGCCTGAAGAGCTGAAATATGTTTTCTTGGGTCTAGCATAAGACACATTCCCAATGGTAATTTCTTCTCACCTTACTCTTAAACAAGAAATTGAGTTATTACAGGTACTAAAGAAACATCGTGGAGCAATAGGATGGACCATTGCTGACATCAAGGGTATCAACCCTTCGATTTGCACTCACAACATCTTCCTTGAAGGAGATGCTAAGCCAGTTTGAGATGCACAATCGAGGCTGAATCCAACCATGAAGGATGTGGTAAAGAACGAAGTGCTGAAATTATTAGCTACTAATATCATCTACCTGATCTCCGACAGCAAATGGGTAAGCCTGACACAGGTAGTTCCAAAAAATTTTAATTTGACTGTCATTAAAAATGCTAATGGAGATTTGATCCCATCTAGAAAAGTAACGGGTTGGAGAATGTGCATTGAATATCATAAATTGAATTCGGTTAGCCGAAAAGATCACTTCCCGTTGCCTTTCCTAGATTAGATACTCAAAAAAGTAGCTGGTAATTCCTTTTACGGTTTCTTGGATGGATTTTCTGGTTATTACCAAATTTCTGTAGCACCTGAGGATCAAGAGAAGACTACCTTCACTTGTCCCTTTGATACTTTCACTTTTCGTAGAATGCCATTTGGTCTATGCAATGTACCTGCTACTTTCCAGCGCTGCATGATGAGTATTTTCTCAGATATGTTAGATGATATGTGTGAAATTTTTATGGATGAATTTTCTATGTTTGGTAAGTCCTTTGATATTTGTTTGAAAAATTTGACTAATATTTTGAAAAGATGTGAGGAAAAGAATTTGTTTTTGAATTGGGAAAAATGTCAATTCATGGTAAGTAGTGGTTTAGTGTTTGGTCATTTAGTTTCTGAGCGTGGTATAGAGGTTGACAGGGCCAAGGTAGAACTGATTTCCTAGCTACCTGTCCTTAAGATAGTTAGGGATATCCATTTTTTCCTTGGTCATGTCAGCATCTATAGGCGTTTTATTCAGGGTTTTAGTAGTATTGCTAAACTATTATGTACTTTATTACAGAATGAGACTGAATTCTTGTGGACTGATGAATGTCAATAGGCTTTTGAAATTCTAAAGAAACATTTGACTATTGTGCCCATCATGCAACCTCCTCAGTGGGACTTGCCATTTGAAATCATGACTGATGCTAGTGACTACACCCTTGGTGCAGTTCTGGGTCAAAGAATTGATAACAAGACGTCTGTCATTTATTATGCAAGTCAAACTTTGAATGATGCTCAGAAAAATTACACCACCACTGAGAAGGAATTGTTAGCTGTTATATTTGCCTTAGAAAAATTTCGTTCTTATGTCATTGAATCGCCTGCTATTATTTTTACTAATCACTCTGCTCTGAAATATTTGTTAGCAAAGAAGGATGTTAAACCCAGGTTGATCAGATAGATTCTACTTCTTTAGGAATTTGACATCACTATTTGAGATAAAAAGGGCGTGGAAAATGTTGTAGCTGACCATCTCTCTCGTTTGCAGTTACCTGACGTGTCTGTATCTCCTACTCCCTTAAATGATGATTTTCCTGATGAACGTCTCTTTGTAGTGTCACGCACTTCGTGGTTTGCCGATATTGTGAATGGCCTTGTCACTGACTAAATACCAGAAGATTGGTTAACTCAGGATAAGCGTAAGTTCCTTATGGAGGTACGACATTATTATTTTGAGAATCCATATCTATTTAAATATTGCTCTGACTAGTTGGTTCGTAGATGTGTGCTTGATGATGAATTCACTTCTATGATGCATTTTTGTCATAGTGGAGCATGTGGAGGTCACTTTACCGCAA
The DNA here is from genome assembly GCF_029873635.1 of Malania oleifera. NCBI lineage: Eukaryota > Viridiplantae > Streptophyta > Magnoliopsida > Santalales > Ximeniaceae > Malania > Malania oleifera. The sequence continues at coordinate 138,799,907 of NC_080418.1, forward strand.
AGAAAACCATTTCAAAAATTTTGCAAAGTGGACTCTATTGGCCTACTATGTTCAAAGATGTTGAGAATTTTTGTAAAACCTGTGAGGCTTGTCAGAAATTAAGGAAAGTTACAGTAAAGAATGAAATGTCTATGTCTCCCATTTTGACTTTTGAAATTTTTAACTGTTAAGGAATTGAATTTATGGGACCATTCCCAAACTCTTTTGGGCATTCTTACATTTTTGTTGTTGTGGACTATGTTTCAAAATGGGTGGAAGCTATACCTTATAGAACTAACGACCATATGGTTGTCATCCGTTTTTTCAAGGAGTTATTTGCATGTTTTGGCATGCCCAAGGCGATCATTAGTGATGGAGGGTTGCATTTTTATAACAAACCTTTTGAAAAACTCATGTAAAAGTATGGAGCGACCCATAAAGTCTCTGCTCCCTGCCACCCTCATACTAATGGTCAAGCTGAGTTGGTCAATAGAGAGATCAAAATCATACTTGAGAAAACAGTGCGTCCTAATAGAAAAGATTGGTCAGTAAAACTTGTTCATGCACTTTGAGCTTACCAAACTATTTTCAAGACAAACTTAGGGATGTCCCCCTATAGGTTAGTTTACGGTAAGGCATGTCATTTACCTATTGAAATTTAGCATCGTGCTTTATGGGTTGTAAAACAGATTAACCTTTCACTTGATGATGCCAAGGGTTTAAGGAAATTGCAGGTATGTGAGCTTGAGAGTCTAGGAGGGAAGCTTACGACAATGCCCGCTTAGCCAAGGAGCAGATGAAGTTGCTACATGACAAAAAAATCAAAGATAAACAACTTTTCCCTTCTAAAAAAATGCTTCTCTATGACTCCAGATTGCATGTGTTTCCTAGGAAATTGAAGTCTCGATGAGGTGGCTCGTACATTGTTGAAAAAGTTTATTCTCATGACACGGTAGATATTGTAGGTTCAAAGAGTGGCAACCACTTCACAGTCAATGGACAGCGTCTAAAGCCCTTCATGACTCCATTCGATCCAAATAAAGAGGTCTTGTAGAGGGGAGTCCTCTGACCTTTCTATCCTACTATTTTTCTTTTTCATTTTTTTATTTTCATTTTATATTTTTTAATTGCATCTTTATTTTCTTTTTTTGTCGCATTAGTTGGTGGTGATTTTCTATTAGTTTGTTCACCCGTGCACAGTTTTTCTATTTCCCCTATGCTTTCACATTGAGGACAATGTTTGACTTTAGTTGGGGGGGGGGTGAGAATTTGCATGTGACACTGTGCATGTATACTTGCTAGGTTCTACATTAATAAATAAAAAATAAAAAAAGAAAAGAAAGAAAGAATATTGAGGAATTGCATTGACTTATGCAATGATTAACACTAACTTGTACTGTGACGACTTGCTTAATTTCCACATTTTTTTTTTTATATTACAAAATCACAAAACTCAACTCAGCAGATCATAATCCACTTGGACCCGTGGGTACCAGGGATACATCAGCACACATAACGGAAGCCTAAGCAGCAGGAAACATACAATCACAATATTATAAATACGAAAGCATCCATCACATTATCATAAATACTAGGGTCACTAAATCCACTATATTTCAGTATATACATCCCAAAAACAAGATCTAGGGATATTTCCCACAAAATCCAACTGTCCATACTAAAACTTACCCTTCAAAGAGGGCAAACAAACAGTACTAGATCAGTGGGGCTTTTCTTACTCTCCCATCTGGGGCTCTTGAAAAGTTTATAAAATTTTGGGATGAGACACCGCTTAGTAAGGGAAATAAACTAATACTAGTGTGTGGCAATATGAGTATTCCGTGTTAGACATATACCATACGGAACATATTCAGTAAACTGTTATGTCAAATCTGGGAAAATATATATATCATCAAAACATGGCAGAACGTACTGCATTTTCATAAACATATATCATCTCATATAATAATAATACAAAAACATTCTTAGTAGGTTAGGTAACTATTGTCATGTATTACCCCCACATGACTAGGTTGTGTGGCCCGAAGGCGGGACCTGATAATGGTTGGCCGACCACTGCCAAGTCAAAAGTACAGTCTGTAAGTCTGGTGGGTCTGCCAAACTTGGTCCGTACACTAGGGGCGTTCACACACTTCTTATAAACCACATCGACCATCCAATCTCACACCACTCCGTATAGCGGCGTTAACACAAATATCATGATCATGATGACCATGGACACATAGCAACGGTACCGTGCAAGTGCTAGCCTAGACCAAGCCAATTAGGTTCTGATATCATATAACATATACTAAAATTGTGATACATGGATATATCATATCATTAATTATTAGATCAATCATGTCATTTTGCATATTTACGTATATTATGAAAAATCATCAGCCCGTACGCCGATATTTCACATTTTACCGTAGTTCGGCCTGTACGCTAGCAAATTATAGCACAACCCGTACGCTAACAAATCATTTCCATAGCTCGGCCCATATGCCGGCAAACATATCCATAGCTCAGTCCGTACGCTGGCAAATCATACACATAGCTTGGCCCGTACGCTGGCAAATCATACACATAGCTCGGCCCATACGCTGACAAATATATCAAAATCTCGGCCCATACGCCGATTTTCCATTATAAAAATTCATTTCATTCACACATTCCTAGAAAATAGTATTTCATAACAATTTTTACTTATGCCACACTAATAGGTTTTTCGCATCTTCAACATACCATCATTTTCAACAGTATTTTCCCAAACATAAATCATATATAAATATATTATTTCCTGAAATAAAATGCTATAAAAATATACATATTTTCATAAAATACTAGTTTAGTTTATCCCCTTACCTGATTCTTGAAAATTCCCTAAGAAAATCTATCTTGCACCCACAGGGTTCCCCGTTCAACACCCTGAAAACGGAATTTCCTAGAACTAAAGTTCAGTATTCCTACGCGTACTACGCTTTCTTCAACTATAAAAAATCCAAATATTGAGTAGAAACCTTACCCTAGATTTGGGATGGTTTCCACCTCAGCCCACTGACGATCCGCTTCGGCAGATTTTCAGAGAACTTTCCTAGGAGCATCGTGGTGGCTTCAGATCCTCAAACCAGTGGAAATATGGCCTGAAATCGTAGAGAGAAGGGAGAAGAACCGAAGGATGAGAGAGAGAGAGAGAGAGTTTCTGTGCAGGAAAATGGACTGAAAATCATGTTTAACCCTATTTATACTGCAGGATTCGTCGATGAGCCACGTCACCTCGTCGATGAGTCCTGCAGAAAGTTCATCGATGAACTTCAACCCTCGTCAATGAATTTTAGGTTTCCACAAATCCTCTCTCGGTAACTTCTCGTCGACGAATCCTGTCCTCGTCGACGAGCTCCTCTTATACCCTCGTCAATGAGTCCCCTGTGTTCATCGACAAGGAGCTAAAAATTCCTCGGGATTATCCCATCCAAAATGCAACGTCGTTGACGAATGCGAAGGGATTATCCCATCCAAAATGCAATGTCATTGACGAACACTTCGCGTTCGTCGACGAAGTCGACTGCCTCCTTCTGTTTCCGATTTCCATTTCCCTTTCTTTTTATTATTTAAATAATATGATTCTTCGGGTCGTTACATGTACCCTTCACATACTCGCCTATAACCTAAAAATTACATGAGTCATTTATGTGTAGTTTCTATTTATATGATTTTGTAACTCCTTGAAGAATTGATTAGTACTTCATTCGTGTTAATTTGGCTATATAAACTCTTGTATTTACATGGTATTTCATGAGGCTGAAAATACACGTTCACGTGACTTGTAGCACTTAGGGTTCCTTGTGAGCACTGAGAGAGCGCCTGTGGTGACTATGACACCTTGTGAGGTATTGTTGAGCCATTTATTGTTCTTTTGACTTTTTGACATTAGCTCAAAGTTCAAGAAACTCAACTTTCCTTTTTTATTTTTATTTTTATGGATCCTCTTTGTACACTAGTTTCTGTTTTTGACTTGCTAGCCTAGAGGTGACATCTAGTGGGGAGATAGAAACCTAAGTCTTATAGCCTACTCAAGATGTGAAGGCTAAGCCACCCCTACAGATAGACTTATTTCATAGACTACTGTCGAGCTTAATTCCTATTGGTGGTATGAAGACAACAAAAGAAGTGTAATGATTGTCCTAATTGATCAAGAAAAGACAAAAATTGAAGAATGAGCAGAAGAAAGAATCAGAAAATTAGAAATGCACATGAAATGAAAGATTAATACCTGCTCCATAGAAATGCATAAAAAGTCATGGACACGACAAATGTTCTCCATATATGAAGACTCTTCAACCACTTAATGCCTTAGATGTATTTATGCCAAGTTTGTGAATAAGTTGATCAAGGGTGGTCTTGGTTGGACATGGTGAGTAGGTGAGAAGATGTTAGGGTGAAGGACCTGACACCTCACAAATAGGCTGGATCCTTTTCAAACTAGTCCACTCCATACATTTAGCATTTATTCCTTGCAATATGTGGGATATTTGATCGCGACACTCCTTCTTATACATGATGAGTGAACCGATCCTTTTTGAGTGTTTTTGAGGGTATACCAGTTGGGGTGAGTCAAAACGACCGTTCTATAGGTGTCCACTGGTATCCTAAGTGTAATGAGTCACACACATCAGACATTCCTCGAGATTTCACCTGTTTATACTCGAACTTATATGACTGCATTAACTCTAAATTGTACCACTGGTTAACTTCATGAGACTATATTGTTCTTAATTGCTATATAATGATGAAACTTGTATGAGTGACTTTCTTCAAAGTTGTATGCATTGAATATGAATGAGCTGGTGTGAAATTTGGTTATATCCTTGTATGTGAAATGATATGGTTGTGTCACATGTGCATTCGTTTCGTGTTTGTTGGAGTTAGCATTTGTGGGTACCGCCCTGGAATTCATTCACGTTATTTGCTAGAAACTAGCAAAACATTAGTTGGAGGGGGTGTGATTACGAACTTAAACTACGTAATTAGGTGGTTTAATTCATGCATTGGGGCTCATATTTTTAATTACCTCAGTCACCTGTGGCCAGCTGAAGGCAGTGACTGGAGCATATTGTCAAAATATAATGTTGAGCTCTCACGTCCATACTGGACACCAAGCATCACGTGGGGCGGTGAAGCATGGAGGAATGTCGATCCTAATGCATTGCCCTGTCCTCAGCAGGTGCTTCTTCAACATCGTGTTCTTCGCGACACCACGACCTGACCTGGCCGTGGATGTCAATGCTGAAAAAAGAGTTAAATTAAGAACAATATTTTAATCATATACGTGAATAAAAATCAATAGTTTACATCGAAATAAATAAAAGAAAACCTTACCAACGCTGCTGATCATGGTGGGCAACTCGCCCTACGTGTCATCCCGAGCTGAGGTATCCACATCTGGCTGAGATCCTGATGGCTCAGACAATGGTGCCACCATATCAGGATTAACGGGCTCCGCCAGTCTCGAGGATGTCAAATCATCCTCATGCGATGTAATGGAGTGTCTGGAAGGAATTCGGCCACGTCAACCTTCTGGTGTGATGTCTGCAAAATATTAGACAAGTAAATATAAGAAATATGAATATTAGATGGATGCATAATACATATATTTTTACTTATTTACACATGTCAGATATATAGTGACAAACATAACATGCTTACCCCCTATATGTCCTCAATATCGGTATCATCCTCACTTTCTAAAGTGTTTTCCTCTTCACTACAGCACTCGACCCCTATTTCATATTCCCCCTCAGTTTCCTCATCGTCGATGAAGTGAATGTCTATAGAAGGTTCAAATGTAATGTCAGTAGTCCCTACGTGTTTTGTCGTGGCACCATCCCTATTCAATGGTATAGGATTGGCTCCTTCTTCGACAACATTGAAAGCAGATTGCGCTGCTGCACTGATAGATGGTTCATCTTCTTGGAATAAAGCCTCACTGGCACTATTCTCCCCATCTGCAACTTCTGTAATAGCATACAAACTTCAGGGAGGAATCTTTTGGGTCACTTTCCATTCACCCTTCAATTTGGTGTCTTTAAGGTAAAACACTTGTTCTGTTTGCGTCGCTAGCACAAAAGAGTCATTTTGATACCAGGTCTTGCTAAAATTGACACTAGTAAAGTGGGCAACCGTGTTTATCCCAGTTTTTTTATTGCCAGTGTCCCACCAGGTACACTTGAATAGGTGGAAATCTGTTGACTCCATAGTTAAGTTCTACAATGTCATCCAAGACACCAAAGTAGTCAATTTCTTCATCTCCTTATATGCCTAGCACCGCAACCCCAGAATTTTGGGTTCTTCTATTCAATTTGAGGGACTTTCTATGAAATCATAACCTGTTGACAATGCAACCGCTGTTGCGGTTAACTCGTTGATCGAGGCCACATGCCAATGCATACAAATCTTTACTTATTGTTGGTTCTTTATTGTAATACATGAATTTCATCTATTAAATAAACAGGAGTTTAGATAAGTAAACTGTCAACATTGACAATGTACATTGCTTCGTACTCAGGCAATATTTGTTACTTACACGGCTCCAAACCAATTGACAAATTCCTTCTTATGTCTGTCATCGACATTCCGTTCATTTTGGGCTAGAAGTTCAGCCTTATGTTCGCTATATGCAACAATAGTACATGTTAATGTCAAGTAAGTATATAAATATGCATATGTAAATACATTGCAAAGTAAGGGGTTTCGAACCATGTACTTAATATATGGAACAATTTCATCACAATTATTGAGGACGTAAAAATGGGTCTTTTGTAGGTCAGGCATATCAACGAAATCGTAAACCTGTGCACCGAACGACCGAATATTTTCTCAAAATATAGAGCTCCTCGGTTCTGCATCTTCGACATTATATACCCTATAGGCTTTACTATCCAAGGCGTACCCTAGAAAGATACCTTCATGTGATTTCATATCAAACTTTCCTAAGTGTTCATTGTCTCTAAGCACAAAACATTTACAACCAATGACATGAAAATACAATATGTTTGGTCTATGGCCATTCTACAATTCGTAAGGTGTCTTATTTAGAGATGGTTTAATCAAAACTCTATTTAGAACATAGCATGTGGTATTTACTGCCTCAGCCCAGAAGTACTTGGGTAGTTTATGTTCGTTAAGCATAGTTCTAGCCATTTATTGTATAGACCTATTCTTTCTTTCAACTACACCATTCTGTTGTTGTGTTCTAGTAGCAGAAACATTATGAGCTATTCCTAATGAATTACAATAGTCTTTCATGCCTTGATTTTTAAATTCTCTACCCCTATCACTTTAGATTTTAGTAATAGTATATCCCTTTTCATTTTGAATTTTCTTACAAAGATTTATGAATTGTTCACACGCTTCATCTTTGTGACCTAAAAATAGTACCCATGTATATCTTGAATAATCATCAACTATAACGAATGCGTGTGATTTTCCTCATAAACTTTGAGTTGGCTTTGGACCAAATAAATATAAGTGTAACATTTGAAGTGGTCTAGTAAAAGAGATAACTTTCTTCTTCTTAAAGCTAGATCTTGCTTGTTTTCTAAGTTGACATGCATCACAGATTTTATCTTTCACGTATTTTTCCTTAGGCAATCCCTTAACTAAGTCTCCCTTAACTAGTTTTGATATTAAGTCCATGTTTGCGTGTCCTAGTCTCCTATGCCAAATCCAACTAATTTCATTCATAGCAGAAAAACAAGTTACATGTTGAGAAGCAAGATTGTCAAAGCTAATGGTATAGACATTTTCATTACGATCAGCGGTAAACAATACTTTGTTTTCAGATTTTTTCTCTATAGTGCATTTGTCATGTTCAAATGAGACTTTATAACCTTTATCACATAGTTGACTTATACTCAATAAGTTATGTTTCAATCCGTCAACTAATAACATGTTATCAATGACAAATGAAGGTTCCTTACCAACCTTACCAACTCCAATGATTTTACCTTTCGAGTTATCCCCAAATGTAACAAATCCTCCATTTTGGATATGAAGGATGCGAATTTAGCTTTATCTCTTGTCATATGTCGCTAGCATCCGCTATCCATATACCACTTGTCCTTTGAGAAGGACAATCTCAAGCACATCTGCAAGACATAATAAGATAACTACTTTTGGTACCCAGATTTTCTTGGGTCCATGGGGGTTAGTACTAGATTCTCCTTTGAATTTCTAGACTTTCTTAATTTTGACATCTTTATTTTTAAAAGGACAGTCAAATTTTACATGACCCAACTTCTTACATTTTAAACATGTAATATTTTTATAATAGTCTTTAGTTGGAACATAAGATTTTGACTCTCTCACGAAATATCCTATGTAAAGATGTCTCTATTTTAGATTATCATTTCCTTTATAACCAAGGCCTTCCTTTTCTAAGGAGTTTCTTTGAATTCCAAGGAGTTTTTCAAAATTAGTTTGTCCTTCTGTAATTTTACTGATAATCTTAGATTAATCTTTTAAATCTCTTTCTAACTTTCAATTTTCAAATCCTTATCTTTTATGAGAGATGCATGAGATTTATTTTTACTTTCTACTAACTTTGAAAATTATTTCAATTTTAATTTCAACCCAGAATTTTTCTTATTCGTTTTCTCAAGCATTTTAAGGGTATATCTATTCCTGATGCAGTTCATCATAAGAAAGCATGCTATTTTCACTTTTTGAATCACTGGAATAATAAGATGAAGCAAAGCCATCAGACATAGATTTGCAATCTCTTTGTAATTGGATTCAGATTCTGAACTACTTGTACTGTAAGTATCCCAACCAAACTTTAGTGCCTTCTCCTTCTTAGAAACTTTCTTCAAATGGGGACAATCTAGCTTGATATGTCCAACTTCTCCATAGTTATAGCACATGGGAAGATCATCATTTTGCTTCCTTCTACTTGACTCTCCCCTTTCTGTTTTTGAGCCCTTGAATTTCCTGGTGTACTTCTTGTTCTTCCTCATGAACTCTCTGAATTTCTTATTGATAAGAGCCATGTTATCATCTGATTCTGAATCACTTCCCTCACTGGAGCAGTTGGATGATGCCTTAAGTGCTGTAACTTTCTTAGTTTTGTTTTGCTCATCCACCCTTTCATTTATTGCTAGTTCATAAGTAATGAGCGAACCGATCAATTCATCAACAGACATCTCCTTCAGATTCCTTCCTTCTGCTATTGCAGTGGCCTTAGCTTCCCAAACTGGTGGTAGTCTTCTAAGTATCTTCTGGATCAACTCATAAGTAGGGTAAGATTTACCTAGAGCATTTAAAGAATTCGTGATGTGTGCGAATTTTGTGAATATGGATTGAATAGATTCATCAGCAATCATTTTAAATGCTTCATATTCACTAGTAAGCATGTCTATCCTACTATCTTTTACTTCCTTAGTACCTTTATATGTGACTACTAACTTTTCCCAAATCTCTTTAGCAGTGTTATAGGCCATCACCCTATTAAACTCATTTACATCTAGTACATAGAATAGTAAGTTCATTGCAGTAGCATTTATTTGCACAGATTTCTAGTCTTCCTGTGTATATTCATCTTTAGTCTTAAGAACATTTACCTTATCAACTACTTTCATGGGAACATGGTTTCCCTTAGAAACTATTTTCCACACTTTCCAATCTACATTTAACAACTCATCCAACGTTTTCAGTAAGTGTAATTTACACCACAAAAAATTGATGGTCTAGTGGACGAGTGTCCCTCACCGAATGGAGTTACACCGATGTGTGCCATGTGATCGTTTTACAAAAATAGAGATTAATTCTATGTAAACCTGCTCTGATACCAAATGTGAATTTAGGTGTAATCCCAAGAGAGGGGGGGGGGGGTGAATTGGGTATTTTGAAAATATTTAATTTTACTTCATTAATCAGTCCTTATTTTAAAATTTAACACAGACAATGACTAGGGCTTGAAATCCAATAATTTTATATTCAATTATACCCAATTAATTACCAAGTGCTTGTAAGGTTATTCAACATATACACAAACAAGATAGGTAATGAAATGCATTGCGGAAATTAAAAAGAGTAAGAGAAGAGAGAAAGCGAACACAGTTTTTACGAGGTTCAACCAACCTAACCTATGTCCTTGCCTTGAGCAACCCACTCAAAGATTCCACTAAATCCCTGCTCCTTTAACTAGGATGGAGCTTCCCTTATAACCTGCTGCTTACAAGAGGTACAACTTCCTCCTAATTCGCTGCTTACAAGAGATACAACTCTCTCCTCAAACCTAGTTCACAGCCCGAACCATGATTACAATATAACAACTCTGCACAAACTCAATAACGCTTCTACACAAGCTAATGAGTAAACCCCTAACACATATTCATATGATAAAACTTGAAGCTCAGTATGTATGTAACGATAAAATCGTTTTATGTATGATATGCTCCACAAAATTACCTTCAAGATAATATCTCCGAAACATTAATTTCTTATAAATAAATGCTTTGGAGATTTTAGGGTTTCAAACCAATCCACTTGATGTAGGAAAATCAAGATATGATCCTTGTAAAAATAATCTTTAGTAACACTCAGATCTAGGTTCCAGCTATCAAGTAATTTGCAAGATTAACTCGTTGAATAAAAATATGACTTGAAATATTACAAAGATTTCTCACAAGCATGTATTTAAACACTCTCAAATTTTGCAATCAAATAGTTTTTGTAGTAGTCAATCTTAGAACAAAAAATATATTCAAGAATATCTCAAAGAGTTTAGTTCAAACAAAATTTTCTCAAGTATGTATATTCAATCAGTGAATAAACTATTCAGATTGTTATTTTGTTCCCAAGTAATATATATATATATATAGATATATATATATATATATATATATAAATTTAATGAGCTATAGGAATAACAAAAGTAAGATTTAAATGTGTAAAATACTTTTACCAAACCTCAAACCTCAAGATGTATGGAACGTTGTAGTAAGATATGAGTGAAAACTCTTGACTTTTGAATGAGAATGCCCAAAACTTGATGTATAGAAGTTGGAATGCAGGCTCGTAGAGAATTTTCGTTTAACGCTCTCAAGACATATTCAAAAAATGAGGCGCTAGGGTTCTTAGGTTGATTTTATATGAGTTCTCAACCCTAGGTTTAATCTTAGCTATTGGATCAATTTAAATGGATGAAATTCCACGCGTATCCCTGTTGAATCATAGTTCTGCGTCCAACATTCGTCAACGAAAGTACACCTTCGTCGGCGAGTGTTCTACACTCATTCATTGACGTGAACATGAGTTCGTCGACGAGAGACCTGTCTGAAATTTTTGGGCTCTTGGTATTTTATACTCGACGAGAACAAAGTGTTCGTCGCCAAGTGACCTTCATAAGTTCGTCAACGAGGCCATAGTGTTTGTTGACGAGGCCTCTAAAAATTTTTAAAACTTAGGACATTGTAAATAAAGATTTCATGATATGCATGTGTCCTAAAGTCAATCTAGGGCATGATTTTGAGCTTCTAGCTATATCATATAAATTATGTAAATACAATGAAATCTAAATACCCATTCCCATGACTATCTTGAACTTGACGCTTGCATCTCCATTCTTCTACTCTTTTAGTTACATGGATTGTGCTTGGTTGTATATTCTTTAATCCTCATGGCTTCCATGACTTCCTCAACTTCCTCAACTTCCGTGCATGCTAAATAATGTACTAATGCACAAATCAAATACCAAGTGATTTGTCATTATCAAAACAGGATTAGACTCATAGAGTCAACAAGGTCCTTCATTCCCTATCCGGATCATTCTAACCTTCTATGAGTGCTTTAGAAGAGCTCTCAATGAAATATCTCAAGAGACACCAAATCTCTTGGGAGACTCTCTGATTATAGCCTTTCAATCTCACTATGTATCCCTGTCTATCACTCGGATAACACTCCTATTCTCTTCTCTGTCTATTCTATGTGCCTCTTAATTGTCTTTTGTTGTGTGTGTACCCCTCTTGTGGAAGCCTCTATTTATAGGCTTTGGGTTTCGATCATCGTTAAAAGCAAATAAAACAATTTAGGAAGTAGTTCAACTCTTCCCTATTGTCAATTTCCAATTTTCTATGTGCGTGCTTTCCTATTTGCTGAGAGTTTCCATCATAGGCTCAACTAGATGTCTCTTACCAGTTTCTTTTCATGTGAATCTCCAATGAATCAGTCAATTTTAGGAAGAAAATCATCCCACTTTATTGCAATTCATTCAATTTTGAGAAACAAATCATTCAATTTTATTACAGATCAATTGAATTTAAGAAAGAAATCATTTTGTCTTTAATTGCTAATTTTCCTCTAACCCCTCTCTTCGTGCGCATGTGTAGGTGCCAACATGGACAGTTGGATATTCCAGCATATTCTCTATGTATTTTTCCCTTTTTGTATCATTATATTTCCTTGTATTTTTTGTATTTTATGCTATATTCTAGACTTTATTTTATACTTAGTGTATTTTTTTTTTGTATTTTCTTTTGTATTCCTTCTTGTACTCTCTATTGTATTTGTATAAAAAAATGTACAATTTTGTTAACTTAGGCCTCGAACAAAATGGGGTGTCTACATTGAGCTTGTGGAAGAGGTATATGAATAGTAGGAATGGTCTCCTTGAAATGTGGTGTTTGAGATACTGCTATGGAACAAGAAGTAGTATAGTCATTGTTCTTACTTGGACGCAAATTAGCTTAATGGATGGAGGTAGTTCATAAGGTTATGAATCTAATGTGGATCATAGCCATTGCTTATTTTTAAGTATTTTTGTGTTCTCTTGAAAAACACCTAAAACCTCTTTGAAGGATTGAAACATCTGCTTGTGTAGGTGGCGAAGTTCAGAAATTCTTGGCGCTTAACAAGATGATTGCTAAGTCTACCCCACTTTCAATAATTTAAGTGGGTTGAGTATTGGAAACTTTTGGTTAAGTACCTAAATTTTTTCTTAGTCATTATTACTGTTCTAGTGAATTTGCCAAAATATTGAGTAGATTCTAAAAAAACAAAAAGGACAATTTAATGTTGTGCACTAGTAATGAATGTTCTAAGAAAGGCATAGAGAAGGGAACAAGGCAATTACTAATAAGAAGCTCAAGAAAAGAATGTGGTAGATTAAGGGGTTTAACAACTAAAGGGATTCTTTTAAATAATGTGAACCTAAGTGGTAGGCTCACCAAGACTTGGGTCCTTAATTACCAAAGATAAAATTTATAAAACCTAACTAAGTTCAGTAGAAAGTGGGGGAAGTCGGGTATCAATCCATAAGGGCTTGAAGCGTAGTTATCAAACCACTTCCAAATCAGTTTATTGTAGCCTTGTGTAAAATAAAAGCAAAAGGGTGGTATTTTGCAATGAGTGTGCTAACAACTACTAGAAAGCAAATAAAATTTGCATTACCCTACTCCTACAAAGCAATGCTTAGACATGAATCAAACTTTGGACACCGTGCCTCTAACTACGTTCAACCAGATATACATAAAAGTACTAACTCAAGATTCTCAGGCCAAAGTAGGAGAGGGTCATTCGAGGGCACTGAGTAGTAAGGGTGCACCAACCGTTCGGAGTACGATCAAGAACCGGGGTATACCCTGTCTCAACGATCACATGAACACCTTCGCGGATCCGTAGCCAACTACTTCTACCTGATTGAAACTGTAGTAGTTCTTATCCTTATATGCAACCTTTCATCATACACAAAGCAATAAATCAAAGCGAGTAAATGGAAAGCAGTAAATTGAAAACAGTAAAGGAGAAAGCAAGTAAAAAGATCATCCCTTTAGTATTCAGAATGTCTGTCACTAACACCAGAAGGTACAAGAGAATGATCGTGTAATATACATGGAGAGCACATAAATGTCGCTCGTTTTCACAGGCCGTCAAACACTTCATGCATAGACCGAAAATAGGAATTGAAATCTAATCTACTCATACTCTAACTTGGCTCTCAATGACATTGTAGGTCTCTCACTAACCTAAGAGAGGCCAAAAGGGAACACAGAGCTCATGTTCGTAGCGAATACTTATAGGTTCTAGGGTTTACAAAGTTTGTTTCACAGTCTAGGAAAGTTGGCAACATATCTCGCATGGAAGATAGTCGCCATCAACCAAGTCGCTCCCATGTTCCTCTTGTGCGCTTTCTAGTCTAGACTCGTGGGAAATCAAGAATTTGAATCTTCAGTGTCTTCGACTAAGTTGCACTTCAGGGTCTTGCTGGTCGAGTTGATGGTCGAGACTTACAGGATCTCGATCTTCAAGAATTCTCAGGAACTTGACATAGTCGCTCCTCAAGGTCTCTTGGTCGACCACTTAGTCGATGCTCTCGGTATTTCTAGGCTCAGGAGACTTCAGTATCTAGCCTTAGTCGCCCCTAAGAGTCACATGGTCAACCACTTGTTTGACCCTTGCAGTATTTTGATCTCAGTCTAAACTTAGGAGTCTACAGTGGAAGACTAGGTCGCCTCTGGTGTTGCTAGCCGCACCACTTGGTCGAGCAAAACCTTCTTTTCCTTTGATGATCTGGAGCTTCAGGAGTTTGGCTAAGCATCTGATCTGAGCTTTGCATGTCCCCAACTTCTCCTTTAGCTTCTCATACGCCTATAACCTATTTTTCCTAAAAAGACCAACAAATCTTGTATAGCTTCGAATGATGATAACATTGGGTAAATACATAATAAAACAATGGTAAATGAGGGTCTAAAATCATGCATTTTAAAGAACTCATCACTAAGAGAGAGAGAGAGAGAGATGAGAGAGAGAGAAAGAGAGAGAGAGAGAGAGAGAGAGAGAGAGAGAGAGAGAGAGATTGTCAAAAGATACCATTGAAGTATAATTGGGTATTTATATAGAAAAGGAAAAACATGTGGAGATATAATCTTAAGAAAATTCCACTTAACATCTTAACTGATGAGAAAGTGGTAAATTGTTGGATAATAAATTCATGACACATGTTTAAGGTGAGATTAATAAGTAGGAACATATGCACAACTTACATGTGGCAAACACTTGAGTAGCTTAAGACGGACTGTGGGGTAATCCCTTAACTCTAATTCAAGCCTACTAAGCCAAGGCTCTCTATAAGACTAAGATTAGTATAGATCCCACTACGTGACTTTGTTGTCAATTCTGTATACAAGTTACTAACTCCGCCTGTGATGCACTTAATGTTCTAATTTTTTCACACATAGTCGGTCCTAAGCCCGGGTAAAGGAGGAGGATTGTGTTAGGTACCTAACAACCAATGTAAAATGTGTCAAATCACTATGATATGATAACCTACTAGAATGAAAAAAATAAAATAATTAGCAATATTTCATAATTATGCACATATAAGGACAATTTTGGTCAATTTCATAACTTAGGACAACAAGATATCTTCGCGTATACACAATAAGTAAAAAATATCTATTTTTCAGTGGCACCTTCAATTGTCATGATAGCCAATTGATATTATGCTTACATTCACCGGAACAATAAATAATAGTGACTCTAAAACATGTGCTGCACAAATTTAGAAATAAATAGTGGTATACATTGAAATATGTCCTTTGTAGGTTAGGAAGGAGTATATGTTTACTGTACAAATAGTGTAAATTATTTTATGGGCAAAAATATCCTTATATTTTAAAAGAACAATTACAAACTTTTAAACACTTGTAAAGTGTTATGAAAAATATGAATGTCACCCCATCTTCTACCCCTTCATTTTTCACCCCAATAAATGCTTAGCTATCCTTATTGCCCTATATAAGGGCACCCTCCCCTTCTCATTTGAAACACACACATATTTGCATGCTTGTATACACATTTGTACACTTGCAGTAAGTAGACATATAGAAAGAAGAGGAGAGATAAAGAGAAGAGAGATATCTTGTACAAGGCCAGTTATGATATTTTGTACAAGGCCGGTTCCAAATCATCTTGTAATTCTGCCCGAGATAGTGAAGTTTTTTTTCCCATCCGCTCGTAGAGTAGGTATAACCGAACCACGTAAAATTTTTGTCTCGTCTCTATTTATTTTTCTATTTATTAACCTGCATATTTTATAACACGTTATCAGCACGAGAGTCTAACTATCTAAGATATTTCTTTAAATCCTATTTAATTTATTTCTTGTAACTTTTACTCCACAAGAGTATAATATTCTCCAGAAGAGAATATGTCCTTTAAAGTTTAAAGAATACCAATCTCCAAAAGAGATGGTAAGATAGTTTTCCTGAAGAGGTTATATATTTTGTTGGACTTACAAGGCTTAACATCTTGTTTTGATGACAACAAACAAGAGGAACTTAACATATTTGGTTAAATAATGACATTTCAGGACTCAACTATGAGAAAGCAAGGAAAAATGTTCACAAGGATTCATTGAAAGCTTAAAATCCAAAGAAATATGCTCAAAAGAAGCTTAAAGGCATGGATTCCAAGATGATATATTAAAGCTTGAAGATTATGAGAAAATGGATATTAAAGAGAAAGCTCAAAGTATATTAAAGCTTGAGGACAAAGCAAGCATGAATACTTAAGTGTTTAGAATGTCAAAGTCTTAAGAAGTCTTTATGTAAGTACTTCATGTTTAAATATCTTATGAAATACTTTAAAGTTCTTTAGGATGCAATATTGACTTAGAAACCAAATTTTGAAAACCTTGGAAAATGATTTTAAAAGTCACATTTGAGTTTTTCAAATATCAAAAGTTCAAAATCTTAAAAATGAAAGTTTTTTTAAAAATGGAACTGTCCAGCCGACTGACCTGAATGAACTGTGTTCACTTAGCTGACTGATAAATTGGACTGTCCAGCCGACTAACAATTAAATGTTTTAATTTTTGGACAAACAGAATGGACTCAGTTGACTGGCCAGTCGACTGATCCTATACAAAACAGGCCCAGTTGAGTGACCTAACCAACTGACCCTATGGAGTTTTAAATTTTGAACTTTAATGGAAAAATTCCAAAAATTAGTTTTTCAAATCTAAACCTTATAAAAACTTAGGGGACACTCCAAGCAACATAGGAAACAAGGAAACTCATTCTAAAACTCTATAAATACATCTTAAACCCAATGAATTAAATCACCAAGTGTACAATCAGCATTCAAGCACTCTGCTTGCAATTTCTTCTAAAGATCACTCTTGCTCAAATCTTAGCACAACCGAATTGCAGAATTTCTGAGTTGCTGATCCATCCTACCTCTAAGTTCTGAGTTTCTAATTCTCATCTAGAAGGAACTTAGTGAATTCTTCTCTTGAGCTTCAATTGTATTTCATATTGATATTTATTATTGAAGCACATAGTGTTTGAAACTGTACTAATCTGCTCTTTGTGAGAGTGTCATTGTACGCGCCTAGTATTTCTTATTTCTTGATGATTCCAGGTTGTTGGATCATTTATTGAGCCTGGGGTATTACTTGGAGAGGTCATGCTCTAGCCTATCGAAGAAGTGACCGAGTGTGGGGTATCACTTGGAGAGGCGTTACTCTAGCCTATTGAAGGAGTGTGTAAGGTTTCTTCCACCTGGAAAGGAACGACATAGTAGAATCCTTTGGTGGTATTGGCCAAAGACGAGGACGTAGGTTGGGAATATGCCGAACCTTGCAAAAAACGTTGTCTCTCTCTCTTTCCTTTACTCTTTAAATTCTAGCATACTTATTGTAACAACCTTCTTATTTAACCATTTTTTTTCTTTTCCATAATAACATTCTATATAATAACTGACTCGTTCTGAGTTATGCTTCCAAGTGCAGAAGTGTCAAGTTGTATCAAGGATGAGTCCAGGATCGTATTCCACAGGGACCACTGAGTATCAAAGTATTTTTGAAAGTTTAGTGAAATCCTGTTGCTGTAAAATATGAGTTGAAAATCTTTTTGGTCTTTTATGATTTTGAAAACAGTAAACAAAGAGGAAGAAGCTTGAGTAAACTATCAAAATGAAACTGAAATTTTATCAATTCTCCAAAAATGTAAACCTACTAACGCAATCAAATTAAACAGATTAACTGAAACAATTTACCAAATACTCGGGTTACGGGTCAATGTCTGCTTGCTTCCACCGTTTACTAATTTCCTAGGCCTTACTCCTCTTCTTGTTAATCCAATCAAGGCATTAATAAGATGAAATTTTTATCACTAAAGATCGAGTAAATTGGCCACATCCAAATGGAAGAAAATATAAACTCTCATTACGCATCAACCGAATGTCGTGTAAATTAATTGATGAAAATCCTAGATTAAATCAAGGTTTTGATGTGCCTAACGTCAACAACAAAACAAGAAGTAAGAGCTAGCAATTTATCAACGATCCCTTCAATTTTCGGTTTTAACTAAATAAAAGTTTAACAATGATATCATAGGATAACTAATAAACCATGGAACGCAAACGACGTCGACCCACAACCCGAGTTACCGAACTTAGCCACTCATGCTTGCAATAAAAAAAAAAACAAATATGGAAATCCTAGTCTACTTAAAGAAACATTAGGACATGCACTAATTAAAAATGGAAACTACAAATAAGGAATTAAAACACGCTAGAAAGGAAACTTAATCAAACCCACATACACTAACAATCAAACCTTTAATACGAATCAATAATTCAAACCGAGAACTCGAACAAAAATGCAAATACATTAAAAATCTAAACTTTGAATGATACCGAAAAATTAAAAATACGAACTTTAACAAAACTGAAAAATATGAACTTTGACGAAACTGACCCTAACTAAATTAATTAAATAACTTGGAACATTAAACTAATCTACGGAAAAATATTTAACCGGAAGAGATTAAAAAAAAACAATTAAACTTCAATAATAATGGAACACCCTATTTAATATTCAAAACCAAAAAATAACAATAAACTCAAATAACAAGTTAACAATATTCAAAGTAATAATCAAAGAAAGAGAAAAGATAAGAGAGAAAGAAAGAAACTGTAGGGGAATTTCAGGCCGGAGAGATGTGCAGAAGCAGCTTGCTTGCTGTGGTGCTTCACGGGTCTTCCAGCAGGTTGCTGCTGTAGCAGGGGCTGTGCTCTGCTGTGTACCTGCTGGAGAGGAGGCTGGAAGGAGGATGAAGGCTGCTGTGGAGTGGTGTGGAGTTCGCGTGCTTCTGCTGTGGTGGCCGTGTAGGAGAGGCTCTGCTGGTGTTGCTGCTGGCGGGTAGGAGTTTGCTGGCCGAGAGGGCTTTGCTGGGTGCTGGAAAATTGCAGCAAAAAGAAACAGGACCTGCTGCAACCGTTGGAATGGAACAGGGACTCGGGTAGAGTCGCTGAGTGCTGCTGCTGCTTGCTGGTGTTGGCGTGACAGCAAGTCTCTTGGCTGGAGTCTGCTGGTGTTCGGTTGGCTAGCAGGGGCTGCGGGTAGGAGTTGCAGCGGGGAATCCGTGGGAGGCTTGGGAAGAGAAGAGAGGGATATATAGAGAGGAGAGTTAAGGAAAACAAGAGGGGCAGAGAACTACGGGAGAGACAGCAAGGAGCAAAACAAAGAAAAACAAACTAATATAAGAAGAAGAAGGAGAAGAAGAAGAACAGAGGAGCCGTCCCGCCTCCTTAGAAGCAGCGCTGGGGGAGTTTAAAAAGAAAAGAAAAAAAAGCCCTACCCAAATTTGCCAACCCGACCCGGCCATGCATGGCCGGGTCACATCAAACTCCCTTTCATATATATATATATATATATATATATTTTTTTTTATTTTTTTCATTTTATTTGCTATCTGTTCATCGCAAATTCTGCTCTTCTGGGGCCCGTATCTCACAAAACTCAAAACACAAAAGTTGTAGATGATCCTTTTCTCTTTCTCCAGAAATTTGAATCGTCTCAATCGAAACTCGGACGGAAAAGTTATGCATGAAATACGAACAGGTGTCGGTTTTGTTTCCCGGGATTTTTCCTGCGACAAAAAATTACCAAAAATTCATAAATTGTGCAATGAAACTCAAGAATACTAAATTCAACACTTTATTAAAATATTAGACTTAATTGGACATTTTAATTAAAAATATAAGCTGTAAAGCCCGGGTTAACACGCCCAATTACGCAGTTTTGACCCGTAATCACACCCCCCAACTAACATTTTACTAGTCTCTAGCAAATTACGTGAATGAATCTTAGGATGGTGTCTACAACTACATACTCCAGTAATCATGAAATCAATGCACATGCGGCATAACTATACCACTTCACATACAAGAACATAACTGAATTTCACACAAGCTTGTTCATATTCAATGCACACGACTCCAAAGCACGTCACTCATGCAAGTTTCATCGTTTATATGTGATTTGAGAGTAGTATACTCACATGAAGTTAATTAGTGGCACATTTAGAGTTAATGCAATCATATAAGTTCGAGTATAAACAGATAAACTCTCGAGGTGTGTGTGATGTGTGTGACTCAGTACACCTAGGACACCAGTGGACACCTACAGAACGGTTGCTTTGACTCGGCCTAACTGGTATACCCTCAAAAACACTCAAAAAGAAAGAAATGGGTTCACTCATTATATGTGAGGAGAAGTGTTGCGATCAAACATCCCACATATTAAAAGGAACAACGCTAAGTATATGGAGTGGACTAGTCTAGAAAGGATCTAGCCTATCTATGAGGTGTCAGGTCCTTCACCCTAGCATCTTCTCACCTACTCGCCACATCCAATTGAGACCACCCTAGATCAACTTATTCACAAACTCGTCATGAACACATCTGAGGCATTAACTGGTTGAAGACTCTTCGTACGTAGAGAACATGTGTTGTGTCCTTGACTTTTGGTGATATTTCTGTGGAGCAGACATTAGTATTTCATTTGACGCGCATTTTTATTTCTTATCCTTTCTTCTGCTCATTTTTCATTTCCTGTCTTTTCTTGATCAATTAGGACAATCATAACACTTCTTTTGTAATCTTCAAACAATCAATAGGAATTGAGCTCGAATAGTGGTCTCTGAACTAAGTCTATCTCTAGGGGTGGCTCAGCTTTCATATCTTGAGTAGGCTACAAGACCTAGGTTTCTATCTCCCCACTATAAGTCACCTCTAGGCTAGCAAATCAAAACATAGACTAGTGTACAAGGAATCATCCAGAAAAAAATTGAGTTCCATGAACTCTGATTTGATATTAACGCTCAAAAGGACGATAATAGCTCAAGAGTATCTCACAAGGTGTCATAGTCTCCACGGGTGTTCTCTCGATGCTCACAGGAAACCCTAAGTGCAATGAATCACGTGAATGTGTTTATTTAGTCTCGTGAGATGCCGTGTAAATACAGGAAATTATATAGCCAAATTAACATGGATGTACTACCAATCGACTCTTCATGGAGTCATAAGATCATATAAAGAGAAAACTACGCATGATTGACTCAAGTGTGTAGTTCTTAGGTTATATGCAAGTATGTGAAGGGTACGAGTCAATGTTAAAAATGGGATAATGCAGTGTAAATCTTCAATGCTCTTCTTTCTTTCTCTCTTTCTTTTTGATTTTTGAATTTTTTTTTTTTTGTTTTTTTTTGTTTTTTTGTTTTTTTATATAACACCATTTTCCCAAGGCAAACCACATATGTTTAAAGCACACAAACCACAGGGTAAATTCTCTTCCACCCCCCAACTAGAATGTAGCATTGTCCCCAATGATGCAGGAGAATTGAAAGAATTTACCCAAGAGAGTATTTAAACGTAAAGCAAAACAATTCTAAAAATATAAATGAGAAAAAGAAGAAGTACCTGAACCGCTTTGAAAGGAATATAACGCTAGAGAATAAGAAATAACAACTACAGATCAAAGGAAAACAATGAGAAAAATAAAAATATAAATGAGAAAAAAAAACACAAAAAGGGAAAAGAAAAGAAAAGAAAATGAACTATACTAAGTGGGATCAAGCAAATGTAGAGTAGATTCCTCAGGTGCAAAGTTAGAAATAAAAGGCTTGAGCCTTTGACCATTAACCTTAAAAACATTACCATTTTGAGGATTCAGAATCTCTACAGCACCATGAGGAAAAACAGTCTTCACCATAAAAGGTCCACTCCACCGAGACCTTAACTTACCAGGAAACAAGTGTAGGCGAGAGTTGTACAATAGCACCTGTTGGTCGGGCTCAAAAGTCTTACGCTGAATGTGTTTATCATGAAAGTTCTTCATTCTCTCCTTGGACAATTTAGAATTATTGTAGGCATCCATCCTCAGCTCGTCTAATTCAGATAACTGCAATTTTCTCACGCAACCAGCATCATCAATGTTAAAATTGCATTGTTTAATTGCCCAATACGCCTTATGTTCCAACTCTACAAGCAAATGGCAAGCCTTACCATACACTAATCTATATGGAGACATGCCTAAAATGGTTTTAAAAGCTGTTCTATAAGCCCACAAGCTATCAGACAATCTCAAAGACCAATCCTTCTTATTTGGGTTAACAGTTTTCTCAAGGATGTGTTTAATTTCCCTATCTGCTAATTCAGCTTGCCCGTTGGTTTGAGGATGGTAGGCAGTAGAGATTTTGTGATGGATACCATACTTCTTCAATAAGGCTGAAACATGTTTGTTGCAAAAGTGCGTGCCTTGATCACTAATTATGGCTTTAGGCATGCCAAACCTTGCAAAAATGTTTTCTTTCAAAAATTTTACAACCACTTGATGGTCATTAGTTCTGCAAGGGACTGCCTCAACCCACTTGGAAACATAATCAACGGCAAGCAAAATGTATAAATAGCCAAAAGAAGAAGGAAATGGTCCCATGAAATCTATACCCCAACAATCAAAAATTTCAATCACTAGTATAGGTTGTAAAGGCATCATGTTTCTCCTAGTGATTCCCCCTAATTTTTGACAAGGTTCACAAGCTTTATAGAAACTCAAAGCATCCTTAAACATATTTGGCCAATAAAACCCACTTTGAAGAACTTTAGCCACTGTTTTGTGGGCGGAAAAATGCCCACCACAAGCCTCTGTGTGGCAAAAATTTAAAACACTAGAAATTTCATTGTTAGGCACACACTTTCTAATGATTTGATCTGAACAATATTTAAAAAGATAAGGATCATCGTAAAAGAAATTCTTAGCTTCAGTCTTCAACCTTCTTATGTCTTGAGCATTCCAACGAGGTGGCGTTTTCTCTGCAACTAAGAAATTTACAATATCAGCATACCATGGTAAATATTCAACGGAAAATAATTGTTCATCAGGAAATTTATCAAAAATTAAAGAAAACTTCTCAGAAACTTCTGGTTGAAGCCGAGAAAGGTGATCTGCCACCACGTTCTCCACTCCTTTTTTATCTTTTATTGTGAGATCAAATTCTTGAAGCAGAAGTATCCACCTTACCAGTCTTGGTTTAGTGTCTTTTTTTGACAGTAGAAATTTCAAAGCTGCATGGTCAGTGAATATTATGACAGGAGAACCCAGAAGATAAGATCTAAACTTATCCAATGCAAATACTATAGCTAGTAGTTCTTTTTCTGTGGTGGAATAGTTCTTTTGTGGTGCATTTAAAGTTTTACTAGCATAGTATATAACATATGGCAGTTTATCTCTTCGTTGTCCAAGAACAGCCCCCACAGCGAAGTCACTTGCATCACACATTAATTCAAAAGGAAGTGACCAGTCAGGAGATCGAATGATAGGTGCAGTGGTGAGACATGTTTTCAATTCATCGAAACCATTTTGACACTCTTGGGTCCATTCAAATTTAACATCATGCATCAAAAGTTTACAAAGAGGTTTAGAAATAAAGCTAAAATTCTTTATGAATCTTCTATAAAAACCGGCATGCCCTAAAAATGATCTAACATCTTTCACATTTTTAGGTGCAGGCAAATTTGAAATCAAGTCTATTTTAGCTTTATCCACCTCTATGCCTCAAGAGGATACAATGTGCCCCAAAACTATTCCTTGTTGGACCATAAAGTGACATTTTTCCCAATTTAACAACACTTGCTTTTCTTCACATATTTTCAAAACAACCTGCAAATTAGACAAACATGCATCAAATGTTTTTCCAAAAACTGAAAAATCATCCATGAATACTTCTACACTGTCCTCAATCAAGTTGCTAAAAATACTTAACATGCATCTTTGAAAAGTAGCCGGGGCATTGTATAGCCCAAATGGCATTCTCCTAAAGGCAAAAGTTCCAAACGGACAAGTGAAGGTAGTCTTCTCTTGGTCCTCTGGAGCTATTTCTATTTGATAATAACCGGAGAATCCATCTAAAAAACAGTAATATTCATGCCCTGCCACTTTTTCTAAAACCTGGTCAAGGAAAGGCAAAGGAAAATGATCCTTCCTAGAGGCAGCATTCAATTTCCTATAATCTACACACATCCTCCAACCTGTGGTCTCTCTAGTAGGCACCAATTCTCCCTTATCATTTTCTACAACGGTTATACCAGATTTTTTTGGGACAACTTGTATTGGACTAACCCATTTACTGTCAGCAATTGGATATATGATGCCTATGTCTAACAATTTCAAAACTTCTTTTTTTACCACTTCTTTCATTGTGGGGTTTAGTCTCCTTTGTACAAATGAGAGGACTTATACCTTTAATGTCGGCAATGGACCAACCAATGGCTGATTTGTGTTGTGTCAAAATTCTCAACAACTTACTTTCTTGGTCAGGAGTCAACAATGCAGAAATCACCACTGGGAATGAGTTCTCTGGTCCAAGGTGGGCATATTTTAGTTCCGGCGGTAGTGGCTTCAATTCTAACACTGGTGCCTTCTCATCGGATGGTTGTGCGGGGGTTTGTATTGCTGGTAATGGTTCAAATTTAAGCTTCCATTGCATCTCAGTTGAGTCACCTACAACACAAAGCGAAGAAAAATGATCAGTGGACTCAGTTAAATCAAGGGAATCTTCTAATTCCTCCCACTGCTCATCACAATCATAGTTTAACCAAGGAGTGTCTACAATTAAAGATTCCAATGAATTGACTTCTTGGATTTCTTCATGTTCTTGAGGTTGCCTGCACAAATTGAAGATATTCAGTTCTAAAGTCATATTTCCAAAACTCAATTTTAAAACACCACTCCTACAATTGATTATGGCATTAGAAGTTGCTAAAAATGGTCTTCCCAAAATCACAGGTGGTGAAGAATTTGCGTGGGATGACACTTTCATATCCAAGACCACAAAATCCACAGGGTAGTAAAATTTATCCACTTGGACCAAGACGTCCTCAATGATACCCTTAGGAATTTTTATGGATCTATCAGCAAGCTGCAAGATAATGGATGTGGTTTTCAATTCCCCTAGCCCCAATTGTTCATACACACTATAGGGTAGCAAATTAACCCCTGCACCTAAGTCTAGCAAAGCCTGCCCTATCTTAGAGTTTCCGATGACACATGAAATAGTAGGTGACCCAGGATCCTTGTACTTAGGTGGTGTGTGATTTTGAATAATAGCACTAACTTGCTCAGTGAGGAAAGCCTTTTTCTGCACATTCAGTTTTCGTTTTACAGTGCATAAATCCTTTAGAAATTTAGCATAAGCAGGAATTTGTTTTATAGCATCTAGAAGTGGAATGTTAATCCTAACTTGCTTAAAAATTTCCAAGATTTCAGCATGCTGTTTATCCTTGTGCAAAGAAACCAAACGTTGTGGAAACGGTGCAGGTGTGGAACATGCATTATTATGTGAATTTAAAGTACTCGACTCACCACTATCAAGAGGAGGATTAGCATTTTTACCTGAACTCCCTGCACTATGGGCAGGGTCACCCAAAACCTTACCATTCCTCAAAGTTGTAATAGCTTTCACTGATTTCATGTTGCTCCCTTCACCTGAATGCTGAGATGATCGATTGTGCCCTTGTGGATTGGGCTGGGGTTGAGCTGGAAACTTTCCTTTCTCCTGGTTACTCAAAGTGGTGGTTACTTTAGTGAGAGTCCCTCTGATGTCATTGATGGCCTGAGAGTTTTGGTTATTGATCGTGCTCTGACTCTGCATAAACTGTTGCAAGCTAACAGTTAGCTGTTGTATGGAGTCTTCCACTCCTCTTCTTTGCATTTGGGGTGGCTGATTTGGAAAATGAGGTGGCCCCAAGCCTTGGCTAGCGACTGCATAAGGATTATACTGACTTGGTCCCTGCGTAGATGGCCCCACTTGGTCATTTTTCCAACTGAGATTTGGATGATTTCTCCAACCTGCATTATATGTATTAGAATAAGGTCCAAGAGAATTCTTAGAAACCATATGCACTGGGTTAGATTGATCAAGCAAAACTTCCTTAAAAGCAGGAATAGTTGGACATGCATCAGTCACATGCCCTGGATCCTCACATATGCTGCATTTTTCAGAAGATGATGGCAAAACGTGCATTTCATTTACCTTCTTAAGTTCAATGGACTCTAACCTTTTAGACATTAATGCAAGCCTAGCATTCAAATCATCAACTTCTTTCAATTGATACTTACCACCCCCACCAATGCATTTTTGCTTTTCAGATCTATCATACACATCAGAGACATCCCAAGATTGGGCATTTTCAGCCAAGTAATCAAAATAATCAAAAGCTTCTTCAGGCCCTTTATTGAAAAACTCGCCATTGCACATTGTTTCTACAAATTGCCTCATCTTTGGTTGCAATCCCTCATAGTAAAAACTGATGACCCTCCAATTTTCATACCCATGGTGAGGACATGCATTTAAGAGATCTTTGAAACGTTCCCAACACTGATAAAATGTCTCCACATCCTTTTGGCAAAAATTCATTATTTGTCTTTTCAAAGCATTAGTTCTTTGCATGGGAAAAAATTTCTTTAAAAACTCCGTTTGCATTTCTTGCCAAGTCCCAATGGATCTTGGTCTTAAGGAATTCAACCAGGTTTTTGCTTTGTCTTTTAAAGAAAATGGGAACAATTTCAATCTTATTACCTCCTCAGTGCATGTTCTATCCATGAAAGTGGAACAAACTTCTTCAAACTCTTTAATATGCAAATATGGGTTTTCAGATTCAACGCCATGAAAATGAGGTAACTATGGAATCATCCCAGGTTTAAAATTAAAAGCATTTGCATTCAAAGGTAGAATAATGCAGGATGGGGTGCTGGTCCTAACAGGTTGCAAATATTCTCTGAGTGTCCTATTAGGGTTCTCCATATCGTGAGGTTCATTTTCAGCCATGATGCTACACGTGTCAGATGGTGATTCAAGTGATTCAAGTGAAACAGGTTCACTCGATGATGAGATGGATGAGTCTGTCCTGACTAGTCTAAACGTGTTATCTCTAGCCCAACCAGTCATACAAACTTAGTATAAATGCAATAAAAGCAAACAGGTCAAAGGAGAGGAAGTAGATATCACCCAGGCTGTGAAGACGTTCACAGCTCGAAAACACCTCTCTGAAATCTAAGAAACACTTCAATGACACCAATTAGTCCCCGGCAACGGCGCGAAAAACTTGACTCGTTCTGAGTTATGCTTCCAAGTGCAGAAGTGTCAAGTTGTATCAAGGATGAGTCCAGGATCGTATTCCACAGGGACCACTGAGTATCAAAGTATTTTTGAAAGTTTAGTGAAATCCTGTTGCTGTAAAATATGAGTTGAAAATCTTTTTGGTCTTTTATGATTTTGAAAACAGTAAACAAAGAGGAAGAAGCTTGAGTAAACTATCAAAATGAAACTGAAATTTTATCAATTCTCCAAAAATGTAAACCTACTAACGCAATCAAATTAAACAGATTAACTGAAACAATTTACCAAATACTCGGGTTACGGGTCAATGTCTGCTTGCTTCCACCGTTTACTAATTTCCTAGGCCTTACTCCTCTTCTTGTTAATCCAATCAAGGCATTAATAAGATGAAATTTTTATCACTAAAGATCGAGTAAATTGGCCACATCCAAATGGAAGAAAATATAAACTCTCATTACGCATCAACCGAATGTCGTGTAAATTAATTGATGAAAATCCTAGATTAAATCAAGGTTTTGATGTGCCTAACGTCAACAACAAAACAAGAAGTAAGAGCTAGCAATTTATCAACGATCCCTTCAATTTTCGGTTTTAACTAAATAAAAGTTTAACAATGATATCATAGGATAACTAATAAACCATGGAACGCAAACGACGTCGACCCACAACCCGAGTTACCGAACTTAGCCACTCATGCTTGCAATAAAAAAAAAAACAAATATGGAAATCCTAGTCTACTTAAAGAAACATTAGGACATGCACTAATTAAAAATGGAAACTACAAATAAGGAATTAAAACACGCTAGAAAGGAAACTTAATCAAACCCACATACACTAACAATCAAACCTTTAATACGAATCAATAATTCAAACCGAGAACTCGAACAAAAATGCAAATACATTAAAAATCTAAACTTTGAATGATACCGAAAAATTAAAAATACGAACTTTAACAAAACTGAAAAATATGAACTTTGACGAAACTGACCCTAACTAAATTAATTAAATAACTTGGAACATTAAACTAATCTACGGAAAAATATTTAACCGGAAGAGATTAAAAAAAAACAATTAAACTTCAATAATAATGGAACACCCTATTTAATATTCAAAACCAAAAAATAACAATAAACTCAAATAACAAGTTAACAATATTCAAAGTAATAATCAAAGAAAGAGAAAAGATAAGAGAGAAAGAAAGAAACTGTAGGGGAATTTCAGGCCGGAGAGATGTGCAGAAGCAGCTTGCTTGCTGTGGTGCTTCACGGGTCTTCCAGCAGGTTGCTGCTGTAGCAGGGGCTGTGCTCTGCTGTGTACCTGCTGGAGAGGAGGCTGGAAGGAGGATGAAGGCTGCTGTGGAGTGGTGTGGAGTTCGGGTGCTTCTGCTGTGGTGGCCGTGTAGGAGAGGCTCTGCTGGTGTTGCTGCTGGCGGGTAGGAGTTTGCTGGCCGAGAGGGCTTTGCTGGGTGCTGGAAAATTGCAGCAAAAAGAAACAGGACCTGCTGCAACCGTTGGAATGGAACAGGGACTCGGGTAGAGTCGCTGAGTGCTGCTGCTGCTTGCTGGTGTTGGCGTGACAGCAAGTCTCTTGGCTGGAGTCTGCTGGTGTTCGGTTGGCTAGCAGGGGCTGCGGGTAGGAGTTGCAGCGGGGAATCCGTGGGAGGCTTGGGAAGAGAAGAGAGGGATATATAGAGAGGAGAGTTAAGGAAAACAAGAGGGGCAGAGAAC
Source organism: Malania oleifera (assembly GCF_029873635.1). Taxonomy (NCBI): domain Eukaryota; kingdom Viridiplantae; phylum Streptophyta; class Magnoliopsida; order Santalales; family Ximeniaceae; genus Malania; species Malania oleifera. The sequence goes on from NC_080418.1 coordinate 138,829,074, forward strand.
TACGGGAGAGACAGCAAGGAGCAAAACAAAGAAAAACAAACTAATATAAGAAGAAGAAGGAGAAGAAGAAGAACAGAGGAGCCGTCCCGCCTCCTTAGAAGCAGCGCTGGGGGAGTTTAAAAAGAAAAGAAAAAAAAGCCCTACCCAAATTTGCCAACCCGACCCGGCCATGCATGGCCGGGTCACATCAAACTCCCTTTCATATATATATATATATATATATTTTTTTTTTTTTTTATTTTTTATTTTTTTCATTTTATTTGCTATCTGTTCATCGCAAATTCTGCTCTTCTGGGGCCCGTATCTCACAAAACTCAAAACACAAAAGTTGTAGATGATCCTTTCCTCTTTCTCCAGAAATTTGAATCGTCTCAATCGAAGCTCGGACGGAAAAGTTATGCATGAAATACGAACAGGTGTCGGTTTTGTTTCCCGGGATTTTTCCTGCGACAAAAAATTACCAAAAATTCATAAATTGTGCAATGAAACTCAAGAATACTAAATTCGACACTTTATTAAAATATTAGACTTAATTGGACATTTTAATTAAAAATATAAGCCGTAAAGCCTGGGTTAACACGCCCAATTACGCAGTTTTGAGCCGTAATCAATAACCCTGATAAATCATAATCAACTTGGACCCATGAGTACCAGGGAAATACTTGAAATACAACACAAATTCCTAAGCAGTAGGAAACATAAAATCATATACATATCAAATTGTCCAATCAAAACAAAACCAAAGTCTTATGACAACTGTCATGTACATACACATATCCCAAAACATCCAAAAGTGGCCTAGGGTCACCACCCAAGAATCTGTCAGACTCTAGAAACAAGACTTACCCTTCAGACAGGGTAAAACAGCTAAACTCTAACGCTGTGGAGCTTTATCTGCTCTTCTATCTAGGGCTCCTGAAATGTTTAGATAACTAGGGCGAGACACCTCTCTGTAAGGTAAAAAAACTAATATCAGTGTGTGGTAATATGAGTAATTCCGTGATATACATATAACAGTATAAAAATCATACTTAATAAATCTACCCGTATTATATCTGTGGAAAACATATTTTATCATATCATGGTATAACATACTGAATTTCTATACATATAAATTTTCTTATATAACTATACATAGAAAACATCCTGGATGGATAGCCGGCTGGTGTTATGTCTTACCCCCACATAACTGGGTTGTGTAGCCCAAAGACAGGACCTAGCAATGGCTGGCCGACCATGCTAGATCAAACAAAAGTCTGTAAGTACGATGGGTCTGCCCTTCCTGGTTCAGACACCAAAGGGATGCCTGCGCTACAATAAACCACATTGACTGCCAATCTCCCATTGCCCCGTACGGCAAGCGGTAGTACTAACATAATCATGATTGTGATCATAGAGCTACGGTACCGTGCTTCGTGAAAGCCTAAACCAAGCCAACTAGGTTCTGATAACATATAATATATTTTTAAATAATGATACATGACTATTTCCTAATAATAACTATCAAGTTAATATCTTCATATAATTTTGCATAACATATCATAAAAATCTTCGGCCCTTACACCGGTATTTCATATAAAATTCTCGGCCCATACGCCGACATATCATATAAAAACCTCGGTTCGTACACCGACATATCATATGAAAACCTTGGTCCGTACACCAACATATCATATAAAAACCTCAGTTTGAAAAATCCCTGTATCATTTAACATTTTCTCAGAAGCACTAAAAGCATGCTTATTTTGTAAACGTAATATTCCATGGTAAATTTTACTTATACCACACAAAAGAGGTATTAATCATATTTCTGATTGACAACATTACTTCCAACATAATTTTACAACATACATATTTATCTGAAATTAAATGTTGTAAAATATTAAATACATTTTCATGAAATCCTGACTTAGTTTATCCCTTTACTTGACTTCTGGAAAGCCCCTAAAATAACTAGTCCTGCACCCGCAGGGTTCCCCATTCAACACCCTGTAAACAACATCGCCCAGAACAAAACTTAAGTATTTCTTCGAGTACTACCTATTCTATAACTGTAGGGAAGCCAAATATTAAATAAAAAGCCCTACCCTGAACTTGGGATGGAGTCCAAGTTAGCCCCGTCAACGTTCCACTCCAGCAGACTTGAAGAGTACTTCCCCAGGAGTGTCATGGCAGCTTCGAATCGTTGATCTGGTGAAGAATGGACCCAGAATCTTAGAGAGTAGGGAGAGGGGATGAACATGAGAGAGAGAGAGAGAGAGAGAGAGAGAGAGAGAGGGAAATTCCGCATGAAAATTCTGTGCTAAAAACTAAGTTCGAGCTAGTTATACACCTACACTTGTCGACAAGCCATGTCACTTCATCGACGAGGCCACAAAAGAAGTTTGTTGACGAATGCTTATTCCTCGTCGATGAAATTCAGGGCTGAAAATAGCCTTTCGGTAACTTCTTGTCGAAGAGATACGTGTCCCCGTCGACGATCCTAATAAGCCACTTCGCGTTCGTCGATGACGACCTGCTATGACCCCATTTACAATTTCCCTTTTTCTGCCTCTTTTATTATTTAAATACCATAATTCTTTGGGTTTTTACAATCTCCCCTCCTTATAAAAATTTTGTCCTCGAAATTTACTATCCATACGATTCATCATCCTCTAAAGAAAATAGTCTTCTTATTTTATTACTTACCCTCACTTATGGCAAAGGAATACTATGGTAACATTCAGAGTTCTAGGAGATTACATATAGAAAATAAAATTCTCCTTAAACCAAAATACTACTTACTAACTAAACTATTACATATACTAACTAACCTACAAAAGAAACATTACATAATTACTTCCACTTTTCTAATTACAACTGAGCTCCACTAAATAAATGTGGATATTTCTGCCTTATCTGTTTCTAGAGCTCCCAAGATGCTTCTTCTATTGCATGATTTCTCCACAGGACTTTCACTAAAGGAATCTTCTTATTACGTAATTCTTATTCCTTCTTGTCCAGAATCTGTATTGGTACCTCCTTATAAACTAGTGAATCACTGAGCTCCAATTCACCATAAGTGATCACATAAGAAGGGTTTGGGATGCATTTTCTCAATATGGAAACGTGGAATACGTCGTGTATCCTAGACAACATAGGTGGTAAAGCTAACCTGTAGACAACCGACCCACTTTCTCTAGAGTCTCGAACGGGCCAATGAACTTAGGGCTAAGTTTACCTTTATTCCCAAATCTCAAAACCCCTTTTAACAGAACTATTTTTAAAAATACATGGTCACTGATATCAAACTCCAACTTCCTACGGCAGTTATCGGCGTAACTCTTCTATCGACTTTGAGCTACACTGATTCTATCTTTGAATAGTCGAACCTTATCATATGTTTACTATACTAACTCTGGCCCCACAACTTTCCGCTCACCCATCTCATCCCAATATAAAGGAGAACGACATCTCCTACCATAGAGCGCCTCAAACGGTGCCATGCCAATGCTGGCCTAATAGCTGCTATAGTACGCAAACTCCACCAACGGCATAAACTGGGTCCAACTACCTCCAAAGTCCAGCATGCATGCTCGAAGCATATCTTCTAATATCTGAATAGTCCTCTCAGTCTGACTGTTTGACTGAGGATGGAATGTCATGCTAAAAGATAACCGAGACCCTAGAGCTTCCTGCAAGCTTCTCCAAAATTGTGACGTGAAACACAGGTCCTGTTCTGACACTATAGACACAGGCACACCGTGAGAATGGACTATCTCCTAAATATAAATCTCTGCCAGTCTGTTAATGGAGTAGCTGATCTTGATGGAAAGGAAATTGGCAGTCTTAGTCAAATGATTAACAATCACCCAGATTGCATTCTGGCCATGTAATGCCGACGGCAGCCTTGAAACAAAATCCATAGATATGTGATCCCATTTTTACTATGGGATAAAAAGTGGCTGCAATTGGCCTGCCGGCCTCTGGTGCTTAGCTTTTACCTACTGGCACGTCAAACACTGTGCTACATATTTAGTAATCTCTTTCTTCGTACCACTCCACTAGTAAGACTCTCGTGGATCCCTATACATTTTCATGCTGCCGGGATGTACTTTGTATAAAGATCTGCGAGCCTCTTCTAAGATGGTCTTTTTGATATCAGCATCAGCAGGAACACGTAATTTAGAATGGAATCACAAAGTCTTGTCATCTGTGATACTAAACTCCTCTCCCTGACTATCCTGTACTCTGACCATTACCTTTGCTAATTTTGGATCCTTTTTCTGAGCAGCTTTAATCCTTTCTTGCATAGTAGGTTGCAACACTAAACTGGCAATACATGTCTGAGGATCACTCTCAACCAACTCTATGCCGAGTCTCTCTAGATCCATCATGGTCGGATACTGAATCTCCATAATTTCCAGCACTGGTCCCATAGACTTCCTACTCAATGCATCAACTACCACGTTTTCTTTTCTTCGGTGATAACTGATAGTACAAACAAAATATTTAATAATCTCCAACCACCATCTCTGCCTCATGTTCAGTTCCTTCTAAGTGAAAAAGTATTTTAAACTTTTATGGTCGGAGAAGCTTTCACATCACTTGCCATATAGGTAATGCCTCAAAATCCTTAATTCATGTACAGTAGTTGACCTTATAGGTCACGCCCGGTTTTGATAATGACAAATACTCATTATATCTAATGGGTGTTTGAGATTATGTGCAGGGACTTAAATTGACAGATTAAAACGCACATAGAGAAAGTGAAGATTGAGGACCTAAGTACTTTACGTTGTAATATATTTCATTTGTGTAATTGGTCTGTAATAGTAATTAGGGTTTTTACTTGTAAAAATCACACATCACATGCATGGTCTAATAGGTAAGCTCAAGCTGAAATATAAATTGAAATAGGACCTAGAATAGACCCTAGGACACTCACCATTGCACTTGTATATGTTAGGCGCTTGAATAAGGTGATTGTGTAATGAAAATGCAAAAAATGTGCACCTTCAGTTCACTGACCTGTGCAGTTCATTCTGCCCCCGATCGACCGAATACGGTTTGGGTCAACCGGTTGACCACAGTCCGGTCGATCGAGCATTTGAAGCTCATTTGACACCGGGACCAAACCATCCTGAAGTCAATAGTTTGACTTCCTGGTCGATCGAGAGAATTTTTTCTTGCACCAACCTGGTCGACCGAGTTTCCACGTGTGGGAATCCAACGGTTTGGTCGACCAACCAGTTTAGTTCATTCTAGTCCTGCTCGACCGAATCTCGCAAAATTGGAAAAATCACCTCGGACATACTTGTCCAGTCGACCGAACCTATAGTTCATTTTTGGCCCGATAAACCGAGCCTCAAGAACTTCGGTCGACCGAACCCGTCCTGGTCGACCGGTGCTCTTGGGTTGGACCTATTTTTTACTGCAGTTAACTCGATAAAACAGACTTAAAATAATTAAATAATGATTAAATCTTTTCTAGTAATCCCAACCATATCCCTAGCGGTTATAATTCTAGGGGAGTCTATTTATACCCCTTCATTTGGGATGATTAGTAACCTGATTAGCAAACTCAATTAAGAAATTCTCTCCCACTCTCAAAAATCCTACTACTCATTTTTATACTCCATTCACTCATACTTATCTTCTACTATTGTCTAAACTCTCTGTAAGTTAATTGAGTGATTATTTTGGAAAGGTTTGCTCTCCTCGTCTTGGTTAATTGATTTCATCTTCTTGAGAGCAAAACCTTGAGTATTCTTAGGAGACTTTATTAATAAGTCTTGCCTAAGAAGACCTTATTCGATCTTCCGAGATTGTATATTCATTGCAATATCTTGAGAAGCTCGTAATTTATTTTGGTTGCAAAATATTTTCAAAATCATTTACAAATATCTATTGTGTTTTATCTTGAAAAATATTTGAAGAGATTTTGTTTATGAGTTAAAAATTTTTGTGACAATATTCATGGAGTAATATCTTTTGTTGATTACAAAGATTCAAATTCCTTTTGCAAACCCAATTTATACGTTACTCAAGCTTTATATTATTGAGAAGATCTGCTAGTTGAAATATATATGAGGATTGATTGATATCTTTGTTTGAGCATTTAGATTGAACATCTTGTGATACAAAGATCATAAAGGTTTGCACTCTCACGTACTGATTACATTAATAGCAAATATATTTGAGAGTTGAAATATTAAGACTACACTGAGCTTACATATTAAATCATTTTGTGGTGTATGTGATTGCGCGTAATTGGGTACATATTTGCTTTACTTGAAAGCATTATCACTGTACCATTTGATTGATTGTGAAAATATTGTTGTATTTCTAGACATGGGCCTGAAGAGGGAGACTAGTCCTTTGAAATAGTCCTGAATTGGTTTGAACCCGATTAGAAAAGTTAGGTGCACCATCCTGTTAAGGTATAGGTTGAGATTAATCCCGCTAAATGACCTGGTTGTAAAGGTTGAGGTCAGCCCTGTGTTAATTAACCTGGTTGTAATCGGTGCTGCTCCACCCATTAAGTGAGCTATTAATGAAATCCTCGGGCTTGCGAGCTAGAGGTGGGGACGTAGGCACAGTTTGTCGAACCGCGATAACATATCATGTGTCTTGTTCATATTTATGCACTTTTCATTTACCGCACATGTATGTTATGGTGTGAATGATACGCTTGATTTAAATGTATGCACTTTACATTATTGGCGCATTTGGAATTACATAAAAAGACCCTAGGTTGTATTTTACGGGTATTTCATTTTACCTAAGAAATAAATTTTAAAATTCCAATTCACCCTCTCTTGGGAATACACCAATTCTAACAATTGGTATCAGAGCCTCATTGCACTAGACTTAAACATTTTTGCAAAGATTGCAATGGCTCTCATTAGTGTATCCCTATTTGGAGAAGGAAAGTCACCTTCTAGGCCTCCTGTATTTTTTGGTGTCGATTAGACCACCTAGAAAATTAGAATGAGCATATTTATAAAATCAATGATTTGGATGGCATGACAGTGATTGTTAGTGGAATTTGTATGCCCTTAGATCAATATGATATTAGGATAATGCATGCGAATTCATATGTCATGGACATATTATATCTTGCATTAGATTCTGACATTTTTGTTGAGTTTGTGGCATGTCAGACTGCAAAAGAAATATGGATGAACTAAAAAAGAAGTATGGAGAATCCCAGGAGAAGGAGATCGTAACTCCTCCGAATGCTCCGAGCTCAAATGATCAGAAAGAGGTGAATCATAAGCTAGTAATCAACAAGGAGGTACATGATTCACCTTCTGGTTCAGTTTGTTATGCAGTTGATGATTCTTATGTTAATTACTACAAAATATCATGCGAAAAATCATCTATGGTTCCTTGTGAAAATGCTGCTATTGTTGCATGCAATGCTTCATGTGAAAATTATTGTGCTAATTTGTTTGATATCCCTTGTGATATTACTATTGACACAACATGCAGTAGTTTATGTAATAACTGTGGTATATCTTATGCTGAATCACCAATTGTCTCTGATAATGATATTGTATGTATGGATTCATATGATAATTATAGAGATAAATCTTGTATTAAATCATGCTACGAGTTTTATGATGAAAGCATATCATTAAATGGGCAGCTAGAAAAGAAGTTATTTAAAATTCATAAGTTTCTAGTTAGAATGTCATATCATAAAACTTTTCTGAAAAATCAAAACAAAAGGATAGCTATACAATTGAGAGAATTAAATGATTATCATGCTTTCCTTGATAAGAGAAAAATTAAAAGGATATTGAAAATTATCTACTTAAGGAAAGAAGTAAGTGATTATTCTAGAGCTTCACCCGAAATAAAACATGGAGAGAATAATCATACTAAACTCTTAAGATTCAAAAGAAATAAATTTGTCAAAAAGGGTACATGCTCTGTTTATCAAACCTACAGTAATGCCTCAATGAGTAAAGCTAACATAAATAAGCATAATCCTGCACGCATATATAAAGTTTGCTTATCCTGTATAAGAAAGGGACACGTTTGGCTCAATTGTCTACTCAAAAGTGGCAGAGGCTTGGGAAGAGAAATGGATTGGCTAGTCATGATAAAGAATCCCGTAGGACTCAAGGAAAAGAGCATTCAAAGTGAAATCATCTTCTAACTGATCCTTTGTTAGTCTCTAAGTTTAGAGGTTGTAGTAACTGCAAGACTAGGAAGTAATCTACGCTCAATCTGTCAAATCTGGGTACGTGCTTCAATTGTGTAATATTTCTTTATCAAAAATCCCTAAGAATCATGCTAATGTGAAAATATGTGTAACATATCAAATCTGAACCTAAGGGAGAGCTTTCGATCAAAATGAAGTCAAATCGAAGAAATTTACTATGCTTGGTCGACTGAGCATTGACATAATAAAAGCTCCCGATTGACCGACGCCCTTGACTTTGACTGCACGGTCAACCAACCCTCCATGAGCTTCTCCACTCCGGTCGACCGAACTTATCGGTTTTCCCTTGGTCAATTGAGCATAGGAATAGTACGCCACTTCAGTCGACCGCCCATCTTAGTACAAATTCTTTCCGGTCGACCGAACAGTGTCAGTTCGTGAAGAATCTAAACTGTTGGTTGACCGTATCTGCTCTTGGTTGACCAAACCTTGGTATTTAAATAACCTCTGCTCATTCAAAGCTCATTTTCATGAGAAATATTGAGGGCTTTCTTCACCATTCCTTCAAATATCAACAAGTAACCTTAGACCAGTGCCTAATCTCCCTCATTTAGCATTCATGGAGCGTCAAAATGATCGTGTTGAAGCCCACGATTTGGCACGCTGAGGACGACTACTTTTTGTCAGAGCGCTCCAAGGTCAAATACGTGCGGGAATTTTGCCCGAAAGAAGCCATACTGGGTAAGATTCTAGATTTGGAATTTATGGGCCAACACTTTGAAAATGTCATGAATATGTTTGAATATCAGGGGTGGAAATCCTTTATTTCCTATCATCCTAGTGGCCACTACCCCACATACGTTAAGTTGTTTTTCACCAATCTGGGGAATGATGAAAATGGATATTTTTCTAGAGTATTGAGGATTGATGTTCGTTTTGATGCTAAATATTTATCCAACGTCCTAGATATAGATCATGGCGACTTTGAATGCCAAGACTCAATAACTTCCTGGATACATGAAGAAGATTTTATGGTTGCCACGTTTGCTAACCTAACCTTGTCTAATCCATGTGCAGCCAGTCAAAACCATCCCCTACAATATAGGCAATTCACTCTAGAAGCTAAAGTTGTGCACTATTTGATTACGTATATTATCCTGCCTAAGGCAGGTTCTAGGGTGCATGTAACGTTCTTAGGCTGCTTTGTTATGTGGTACTTGTTTGCTTGAAAAAAGTTAGATCTATCCAGTTTGATGATCCGATGGATGATGACCAAGACAATTGGCCACATGATTATTATGCCATACGGAGGGATCTTGAACAAGCTATTTCGATCTATGGGAGTTACCTACACCAATGTGGCTATATTAAAGAGAAGGAGATCGGTTGATATATTTTCTACTGTTACCTTGAGACTAATGGGGTATGAGCTGGTCGACAATGCCTAGTTGCCATTTAGGGGTGCCGCAGCACAGGAGAAGGCCCCACAGGAGTTACCACCGCAGCCCAAGCAGCCATCGAACATGGATCTAATGGCTGCCATCACTAGCCTCTCTGATTCCTTTGGGCAGTTTAGAGTATCAGTCGAGTCAGATATGCGACATCTTGCATCGTCATCTGCTGCCCTTCATGATGAGTTCCGATAGTTCTTGATCTCTACTGCTAGTCGGTTCATAGATTTGGAGAGGACCATGGCCGTTAACTTCAGTGAGTTAAATGACTAGATTTAGGAGATGCAGAACGAGAGAGATCATATGACCATGGACTTTGATTTTGACATAGGTGATGGTGCTGATGATGGTGTTGATAGGGGGGACATCTAGGCCCAGGCGAGCAGTCTGCAGATCAGAATTTGTGGCTATGATTCATTTTATTTTATATCATCTGGTCTGTACCTATATAAAACAACTTTTACCTTTGTTTTTTTTTTTTTATCATGACGATCACACTCACCACACGCTTATGCAGATACTATCCTGTGATGTTTGTGCATTTATTTATGATCATATATATTTAATAGAATTCAGGATTACATGAGTTTTTGTGCATGGATAACTATATTACTAAAATGCATGCTTAGTATAGAATGCCTCCTGCATGGCGGATGCAGTTGATGAGAATTGTCTGCTGGTAGATTTAGGTTCTCGCATGCCTTAAACTCTTGAGATACTGCTATTTGAGAATCAATTTTCTGCATGTTAATTTTGGGAAATGTCATATTTACAGCCAGTATGCTGCCGAATTTTCTGTAGACATTTTGCCAAAAAGCTGAAATGATTGAATATCTCGAGTGCAAATGAATTTCGATCTCATATCTTAAATATTCATGATTGGCTTATTTGCTTCAAATCTTTAAATCCCTTGGAGATGATTGTGCGTATATACTTAAAGTGCTTAGACATTGACAGGTACTTATGGATTGATCACATTTTCAAACAAAATGCTACCAAATTTTTTTTTTTTTTTTTTGAAATTATTACACATAACTCTATATCTTCTCTAAATGAGTATTTTTTTAAAACTTAAGTTGTGTTTCTAAAATAGTATTTGAATTATATGCAAGTTAATTTATAAAGAAAATGCCTATTCTTAGGGGGAGTCACTTAACTTTAAAATCATTAGCCCTTGAGAAATAAATATGTGTTGTGCCTTCATTCTATATATATCATTTGAAAAATACATTAACTATGTGGTACTCTAACAAGTGGTATCGTAACAGTTAGTATCTCCTCTACCACATTGTTGTAACACTTGGTATTAGGCCAACATGCTTTCATTATACTACCTTGTGAAAAATACATGTTTATTTTGGCCACAAAAAATGATTATGGTAAAGTTAGCTTTAAAATCTTTTTGAAAGGATAAGTGAATACCAAATGAAAATTAAACCTCATCTCCACATAATCATCAGATATTTAAGAAGCTTTCAAGTAAAATTTACAAGTCTAAGAAACTAATCTTACGGTTGATATGTTTTATTGCCTTAGACTTTGTGAATAGTGATTGTTGCTTGTGTGCATAACTCTTATATCTACAGCATGATCATATTGGACTTTATGCATATTGATTGTTGCTTGTGTTGCACAACTCTTTTTTCCACTTCATGATGATATTGGAATTTATATTTGATTGTTGGATCATACTGAACTGTTTGAGTAGTTGTGGATAAACTGTTAGGATATATAAACTCAAACAGGATAGTATTTATACAGGATATGCTTTTGGAAAGTCCAATTTACAAACAACACTTTGTCGAAACTTTTCAAAATCTTTCCAAAACTTATAATGTATCAATATTATACTTACCCATTGCCTAGAGTATTTAACTCTTATAGCACCTTTTGCTGTTGCCAAAAGAGGGAGATGGAGAGGGGCAAAAATAATTGGGTAAAAGTAATTTGGTTAAAATAAATTGGATGCATATTGATTTGGGGGGGGGGGGGGGGTTCTTATGCTTATACCCATATTTTTGCTAATTGTATTTGTCATCATCAAAAAGGGGGAGAATGTTGATTTATAAGTCACGCCCGATTTTGATAATGACAAATACTCATTATATCTAATGGGTGTTTAAGATTATGTGTAGGAACTTAAATTGACAGATCAGAATGCACATAGAGAAAGTGAAGATTAAAGACCTAATTACTTTACGTTGTAATATATTTCATTTGTGTAATTGGTCTATAATAGTAATTAAGATTTTTACTTATAATAATCACACACATCACATGCATGGTCTAATAGGTAAGCTCAGACTGAAATATAAATTGAAACAGTACCTAGAAAATACCCTAGGACACTCACCATTGCACTTATATATGTTAAGCACTTGAATAGGGTGATTGTGTAATGAAATAGGACCAAAATGCACAAAATGTGCACCTTTGGTTGACCGACTTGTGTAATAATTCTGCCCCCGGTCGACTGAACACGGTGTGGGTCAATTGGTTGACCACAGTCCGATCGACCGAGCTTCTGAAGCTCATTTGACCCCGGTCGATCAAACCTCCCTGAAGTCAACAGTTTGACTTCCTAGTCGACTGAGAGAATTTTGTATTGCACCAACCTGGTCGGCTGAGTTCCCACGTGTGGGAATCCAATGGTCTAGTGGACCGACCAATTTAGTTCATTCTAGTCTTGGTCGACCGAACCTTGCAAAATTGGAAAAATCACCTCAGACATACTTGTCCGATCGACCGAACCTGCAGTTCATTTTTGGCTCGGTCGACTGAGCCTCAAGAACTTCGGTCGACCGAACCTGTCCTGGTCGACCGGTGCTCTCGGGTTGGACCTATTTTTTACCGCGGTTAACTGGGTAAAACAAGCTTAAAATAATTAAATAATGATTAAATATTTTTTAATAATCCCGACCATATCCTTAACGATTATAATTCTCGGGGAGTCTATTTATACCCCTTCATTTGGGATGATTAGTAACCTGATTAGCAAACCCAATTAAGAAATTCTCTCTTACTCTCAAAAATCCTACTACTCATTATTATACTTCATTCACTCATACTTATCTTCTACTATTGTCTAAACTCTCTGTAAGTTAATTGAGTGATTATTTTGGAAAGGTTTGCTCTCCTTGTCTTGATTAATTGATTTCATTTTCTTGAGAGCAAAACCTTGAGTATTCTTAGGAGACTTTATTAATAAGTCTTGCCTAAGAAGAACTCATTCGATCTTTTGAGATTGTATATTCATTGCAACATCTTGAGAAGCTCGTAATTTATTTTGGTTGCAAAATATTTTCAAAATCATTTACAAATATCTATTGTGTTTTATCTTGAAAAATATTTGAAGAGATATTTGTTTACAAGTTAAAAATTTTTGTGACAATATTCATTGAGTAATATCTTTTGCTAATTACAAAGATTCAAATTCCTTTTGCAAACCCAATTTATATGTTGCTCAAGCTTTATATTATTGAGAAGATCTACTAGTTGAAATATATATGAGGATTGATTGATATCTTTGTTTGAGCATTTAGATTGAACATCTTGTGATACAAAGATCATAAAGGTTTGCACTCTCACGTACTGATTACATTAATAGCAAATATATTTGAGAGTTGAAATATTAAGACCACACTGAGCTTACATATTAAATCATTTTGTGGTGTATGCGATTGCGCGTAACTGGGTACATATCTGCTTTACTTGAAAGCATTATCACTGTACCATTTGATTGATTATGAAAATATTGTTATATTTCTAGACACGAGCCTGAAAAGGGAGACTAGCCCTTTGAAATAGTCCCAAATTGGTTTGAACCCGATTAGAAAAGTTAGGTGCACCATCCTGTTAAGGTATAGGTTGAGATCAGTCCCGCTAAATGACCTGGTTGTAAAGGTTAAGGTCAGCCCTGTGTTAATTAACCTAGTTGTAATCGGTGCCGCTCCACCCGTTAAGTGAGCTATTAGTGGAATCCTCGGGCTTGCAAGCTAGAGGCGGGGACGTAGGCACAGTTAGCCAAACTCCGATAACATATCGTGTGTCTTGTTCATATTTATGCACTTTTCATTTACCGCACATGTATGTTATGGTGTGAATGATATGCTTGATTTAAATATCCGCACTTTATATTATTGGCACATTTGAATATGCATAGAAAGACCCTAGGTTGTATTTTACGGGTATTTCATTTTACCTAGGAAATAAATTTTAAAATTCCAATTCACCCCCCTCTTGGGAATACACCAATTCTAACAACTACTGCAACCAATTCAAGATCATGGGTAGGGTAGTTCTTCTCATACTCTTTCAACTGCCTGAAAGCATACGCTATCACCCTACTATGCTGCATCAATACACAATCAAGTCCTTTCAAGGACGCATTACTATAGATAACATAACCCTCACCCCCTAACGGGATGATCAGCACTGGTGTCGTGACAAGCCTTTGCTTCAGTTCCTAGAAGCTCTACTCACTGCTGTTGTCCCATTCAAATATGGTATTCTTCCTAGTCAGTCATGTCAGAGGCCTTGATAACGTTGAGAATCCCTCAACAAAACGATGGTAATACCCACCTAGCCCCAAGAAACTCCTAATCTCCTGGACATTCCTCGGTCCAACCCAATTCACTACCGCATCAATTTTACTAGGATCCATAGAAATTTCATCCCCTGAGATAACATGCCCCAAAAACACAACCTTCTTGAGCCAAAATTCACATTTTCTGAACTTGGCGTATAACTTCCTTTCTCTGAGCATCTGCAAAACCTGCCTTAAATGCATCTCATGCTCCTCATAACTCCTCGAATAGACCAGTACATCATCAATAAAAACAACAACAAATTGGTCTAAATATTGGTGGAAAATTCTATTCATCAAATCCATGAATATTGTAGGAGCATTCGTCAAACCAAAAGGCATAATAAGAAACTTATAATGCCCATACCTGGTCTTGAAGGTCGTCTTCAACACATCTTCTACCTTTACCTTTACTTTATGATAACCTGATCTGAGGTCAATCTTAAAATACACCTGTGTACCCTAGAACTGGTCAAATAAATCATCTATATGGAGTAGAGGGTACTTGTTCTTGATTGTCACCTTTTTAATTTCCCTATAATCTATACACATTCTCATGGACCCGTCTTTCTTCTTCATAAATAATACTAGAGCTCCTCATGGAGATACACTAGGCCAGATAAATCCTTTATCAAGCAAATCTTGCAACTTATTTTTTAATTCTGTTAACTCTATTGACGCCATTCAGTAAGGTGCTTTAGAGATCGGCGTTGTATCTGGAAGCAGATTAATAGGAAAATCCACCTCACGATCAGGTGGCAAGCCCGGTAACTCATCTAGAAAAAAATCTATAAAATCCTTTACTACTGGCGTACTAGTGAGCTTCAATTCATTTGTTGTCATTTCTTTCACAAAGGCCACAAATCCCTAACAATCACTTAGGAGCAGTCTCCTCACCTGAATAACTGAAACTAACTAAGGTAGGGATTGCACTCGCGACCCAATAAACTTGAATTCTGGTCTTCCCGGAGGTCTAAATATTACTTCTTTCAAATGACAATCTTTGCTGGCGTAATTGGTTGCCAACCAGTTCATACCAAAAATTACATCGAACCCATGCATGTCTAATACTATCAAATCAGCTGGCAAAATTTTTCCTTAAATATTAACTAGATAGTCTAGGAGCACTTTACTACACCTCACTACTGACCTTGTTAGTGTAGTTACTAACAGTTCGATGCCTAACAACTATGTTTCTGGCCCACATAATCTAATACACTCCATAGACACAAACAAATGTGTGACTCCTGAATCAAACAATACAATAACTTTAAATGAAAACATGTTAATCATACCTGTCACCATATTGCCGGTTGTCTCAACATCCCTAAGCGTCAAAGCATAGACCCTCACTCAAGCTACATTCCTCTATTGGCCACCAAGGGGCACTTGAAAGCCTCCCTTGTACGGTTTGGGAGCAGGAGTGATATATGGTGGTGTAGGGCAATCTCGCACCAGATGTCCCTGTCTACCGCAACGATAGCAGACAACTCTCCCCACTCGATACTCTCCCAGTGTCTCTTCCCACAAGTCTGACAGATAGGAAAATTCTGCTTTGCCTAAACTTCACGACCTCCAGTCTCTTGCCTCTGTCCTCTGCCATAGTTTCCTCTCCTCCACTAACCCTACCTAGGTCCCTACTGGAAGCCTGAAGGTGCAGATCTCTTCCTCTCTCCCTGCTCCTCTGCATATATATGCTCACTAGCCTCGGCCAAGGCTGCTCTGTTGACTAACTTAGCAAAGTCCTGTATCTTTAGCACTACAACCTGCTTGTTTATGTCTCGCCATAATCCTCTTTCAAACTGTCTCACCTTATTTACTTCATCAGGAACAATATACGGAACGAAGCGAGATAGCTCTATAAATCGCGCCGCATACTGCTAGACCGACTGCTGTCCTTGCTTCAGCTTCAGGAACTCTTCCACTTTAACTTCCCTGACAGTGGCTGAGAAATATTTGTCAAAGAATAATTCTTTAAATCAGTCCCATGTCATAACTATCGGCATCGTCCTCTACTGCTCCAGAAGTTTCATAGCAGTCCACCACTTTTTGGCCTCTCCTATTAGTTTATAGGTGGCGAAGAGGACCCTTTGCTACTCTATACACTGCACTACTGCCAATACTTTCTCAATCTCCTGCATCCGATTCTCAACGGCTGTAGGATCAACTCCTCCTAAAAATTTCGGAGGTTTCATCTTAGTAAACTTCTCTATCGTGCACCCATGGCCTGCAGACGGGCCTCCCTACTCTCTGGAGCTCATAGCAATCTTAGCCATAACCTGCTGAGCCACACTACGTAATACCGCATCAGAATCAGTACCGCTTGCACTCGAGGCCCTGCTTCATCGCTACCGCTCCCATGAGCCCTACCTTCTCCCGGGTCCATCTTACAAAATAATAAATGTGATTTAGATGCCCTATCCTTATAATTTACATGCCTAACATAGTTCCCTCATCTTAGCATCCTCATCTTATTTCTAAATCCAGTCCTACATTCTAGAAACACAACTCGACAATAGTTTACTATGATTTTCCTGAAATCATCACCCTAAGAAGAACACAGAAACCACCACAGAAGTCCTACCTCTAGATTGTAGAAAAAAAACCTTAAATCCTTTTCCTATACTTTGGTATCGTTTTCGCTGCACTCTAAAGTCTACAGAACCTAGCAACCTAGGCTCTAATACCAAACTGTAATAGTCTGCTTATTTTACCATTTTCTTTTCTTTTCCATAATAATATTCTATATAATAACCCTGGCAAATCATAATTAACCTGAACCCATGAGTACTAGGGAAATACCTGAAATACAACACAAATTCCTAAGCTCCAAGAAACGTAAAATCATATACATATCAAATTGTCCAACCAACACAATACCAGAGTCTTACTACAGCTGTCATACACATACACATATCCCTAAACATCCAAAAGTGGCATAGGGTCACCACCCAAAAATCTATCAGACTCTAACAATAAGACTTACCCTTCAGACAATGCAAAACAATTGAACTCTAATGTTGTGGAGCTTTATCCGCTCTTCTATTTGGGGCTCTTGAAATGTTTAAATAATTGGAGTGAGACACCTCTCAGTAAGTAAAATAAACTAATATCAGTGTGTGGCAACATGAGTAATTCCGTGATATACATAAAATAGTATAAAAATCATACTTAGTAAATCTACTCGTATCATATCTGTGGATAACATATTTTATCATATCATGGTATAACATACTGAATTTCTATACATATAAATTATATCATATAACTGTACATAGAAAACACCCTGAATGGATAGCTAGCTGGTGTCATGTCTTATCGCCAGATGACTGGGTTGTGCGGTCCGAAGGTGGGACCTAGCAATGGCTCGCTGACCACACTAGATCAAACAAAAGTCTGTAAGTACGATAAATTTGCCCCTCCTGGTCTGGACACTAGAGGGACGCCTGCGCTACAATAAACCACATCGACTGCCGATCTCCCACTGCCCTGTATAGCAAGCGGTAGCACTAACATAATCATGATCATGATCATATATCTACAGTACCGTGCTTCATGAAAGCCTATACCAAGCCAACCAAGTTTTGATAACATATAATATATTTTCAAATAATGATACATGACTATTTCATAATAATAACAGTCAAGTTAATATCTTCATATAATTTTGCATAAAATATCATAAAAATCTTTGGCCCTTACGCTAGTATTTCATATAAAATCCTTGGCTCGTACGCCAACATATCATATAAAAACCTTGGCCCATACACCGACATATCATACGAAAACCTCGACCCGTATGCCGACATATCATAGAAAAACCTAAGTTTGAAAAATCCCTGTATCATTTAACATTTTCTCGGAAATAGTAAAAACATGCTCATTTTGTAAACATAATATTCCATGGTAAATTTTACTCATGTCACACAAAAGAGGTGTTAATCATATTTCTAATCAAAACCATTATTTCCAACATAATTCTACAACATATATATTTATCTGAAATTAAATGCTGTAAAATAATAAATACATTTTCATGAAATCCTGACTTAGTTTATCCCCTTACTTGACTTTTAGAAAGCCCCTAAAATAACCAGTCTTGCACCCGTAGAGTTCCCCGTTCAACACCCTATAAACAACATTGCCTCGAACAAAACTTCAGTATTTTTTCGAGTACCACCTATTCTATAATTGTAGGGAAGCCAAAAACTAAATAAAAAGCCTTACCTTGAACTTGGGATGAAGTCCAAGTTAGTCCTACCAACGATCCACTCCAGTAGACTTGAAGAGAACTTCCCTAGGAGTGTCATGGCGGCTTCGGATCGTCGATCTGACGAAGAATGGACCCAAAATCTTAGAGAGAAAGGAGAGGGGATGAACAAGAGAGAGAGAGAGAGAGAGAGAGAGAGAGAGAGAGAAAGAGAGAGAGAGAGATAGAGAGAGAGGGAGATTTCGCGTGAAAATTTTGTGCTGAAAACCGAGTTTGAGCTATTTATACACCTACACTCGTCAACGAGCCACGTCACTTTGTCGACGAGACCACGAAGGAAGTTCGTCGACGAATGTTTATTCCTCATCGACAAGATTTAGAGCTGAAAATAGCCTCTTGGTAACTTCTCGTCGACGAGACACGGTTTCCCGTCGACAATCCCAATTAGCCACTTCATCGACAAACGCTCGCGTTTGTCGACGAGGACCTACTGTGACCCCCTTTACAATTTCCTTTTCTCTCTCTTTTATTATTTAAATACCATAATTCTTTGGGTCTCTACACTTATAAACTGCGTGGATGTTTTAAATTTCATGATCATAAATCCTACATAGTTTGGACATTAAATAAACTGAAGTTTAATTTGTTGGTTGATCAATAATTTGTGGAAACTGTAAGGAAGTACGTTGATTGATTAACACCCAAAGACTCTTTAACTAAAAGTTTATTTAAGGTTTAATTTTTTGGAAAGAGTGTTGATTATGCGGCAAATTGAGAAACCAATTTCATTATCTATAGGGCTTGAATTAAATCCATTAATACAAAACTTTTTATCAGCAAGCATACATTCTTAATCTTTACCTTGAGTGCTGAATCTTGCAAAACATTCATATTCAAAATCTACCATTGAATTAATCTTTAGAGTGCCGTTATTCATATGTTAACTTCATGCTTGGTAAATTGATTGGTTGATTAAGTTTTGTTTAATTATACGGTTGTGGATTGGATAAAGAACTAAGTTTTTGTGTGATTGCTAAATCAACAAGAAGTTAAGAATTCATTGAAAGAATTAAAAGAAAATTTTAATAATCCAATTCACCCCCCTCTTGGGACAACTCCTTAACTTTTATATTTAAATCTCTCTTCTATATATTTAATCTCCCCGACTCACTCTAAAAATAAGAAACTCGGAAGCTATCCCAATTATAGGAGTTCTGTCGTGTAATATTCAGCCCAAATGCCAGATCGTCTCCTTAGGGAATGCAATTTAACCTCAAATTTTATGTATTTCCAATCGAAAAAAAAAAAAAACAGTTATTGAACTCAGTTCAGATTCGGGGTTTTCAAGATTGGTTGAAATTTATTTTGACAAATTAAACAAATATGCAATTTAAACTCTAAACCCTAACATGCACTGAATTTAATAACGAGAAATAGAAATCTTATGCTTAATCAGGCCAGAATTGAAACATGCATTTAAACTCTGGAATAAAAACTAATGACGATAACCCTAAACTAAATCGAACTTCAAGAATCAAGATTTAAAATCTAAGGAGAACTATTAATTTAACTTCTAAAAAAATTATTTTTTTTTATATTTTATCCTTTTTTTTTTAGAATCAAACCAAATTTTAATTAATTAACTAAATAACTCAAACAATAATTAAATCTAATGCTAAATTTACTTGAGAGAAAAATAAATGAATAAACTTGAACAATAATAATACCCCAAACAAGATTCAAAGTTTACAACTTTAATGAATCCTCAATAAAAAAACTAACAAGATTCATTTAAATATAAATGAGGAGAGAGAGAGAGAGAGAGAGAGAGAGAGAGAGAGAGAGCAAGCCGGCAGAGCAGAGGAAAGGCAGCAGGGGCAATGGGCTTCTAAGGTCTTCAATTAACAGTAGGTATAGCAGCACAACAAGAGCAGCATCTGGCCATGGAACAGCATCTCGGGTGTGGCTACACGTGGGGTGGTGGTATGGAGCAGAAGTGGTGGCTTGCACGAACAGTGGGTGGCCGGAGCAGAGTTGGTAGCTGGGTTTCTCGAGTGAGGGAGATCCAGCAGGAAGAAGAAGAAGAAGACAGCAGCATGGAGTGGCCGGAGCAGAGCTGGTAGCTGGGTGCTCACGACAGAGGAAAGGAGAATGGAAAGGAAGAGAGAAGGAAATAGGGAAGGAGAAGAGGGAGTTGCATAGACAGGGAAGAGAGCAGGAGGGAAAGGGTGCAAGCTGCAAGTGGCCAAGAGAATGGAAGAGACAAGGAGCAAGAAGAGAAAGGAAGGGGAAGGGAAGGAAGAGAGAAGAGGTTTGGGGCTTCCTGAAGAAAAGAAAAAAAAGAAATTTATAGGGAGTGGGGAGAAGCCCTACCCACGTACGCCCATAAGGAGGATCTGGATAGCACCCACACCCGGCTACATGGCCGGGTCACATCAGGGCAGATTTAAAATTTTTTTTTTTTCTTTTCTTTTTTTCCCTTTTTCTCAATTTTTTCTCTGCAAACGAGGCCAATCTTGACCCTCCTGGAGCTCATTTCTCTCGAAACTCAAAACACGGAAGTTGTATATAATCTTCTCATCTTTCTCTTGAATTTCAAATCATCTCAATAGGAATTCGGACAAAAACATTATGCACGAATTATGAACTAGTGCTGGTTTTAGCTTCTGATAATTTTCTAGCGATAAAAAATTGCCAAAAATTCAAAGATTGCTCAAAAAAATCCAAATATTACAATTAGAACACGGTGTTAAAATATTGAGAGTAATTAGGTATTTAATTAAAAATATAAGCCCCAATGCATGAATTAAAGTACCTAATTATGCAGTTTAAATGCGTAATCACTCTCGAAGACATAGACCTCCTGAAGAGGCTATGTATCTAATCTCCATAAGAGATGGTACTTCCTGAAGAGAGTATATTTTTAACCTCTTGAAGAGATGTTAAATTCAACCTCCTAAAGAGGGAAAACATTTATCCTCCAAATGAGATAGTATATTTAACATCTAGAAGATGTGGTAAATTATTACCCAATTTAATATTATAAATTGGAATCATACTCTTGAAAAGTACAAATTGAGAAAAATAATATAATGTTCCTAAAGAAACATATTTAAGTACCCCGAAAGGGTGGAAATAATATTATATTATTATCTCATTTTTACTTCAATTTTTATATTTTATTTTTAAAATTGTCTTATTATTGTTAATTTATTCAGATGTTGAACCTAAGCAAAGTTGAATTTGTTCCCCTTGATATCAAAGGTAAATGTTGATATCCATCTAAATGCAATGAACTTGGGAAACATTATTTTAGATGGAAATATTGTATCCCTGCAGGATCGCGTAAAAGCTATGATCTTCCTTCATCATCATTTAGATGAAGAATTAAATATTGAATACCTCACTATCCCACTTATCCTATGGAAAAATTTAAGGGATAGATTTGACCACCAAAAAACTATGATTTTATAAAAAGTTCGATATGAATGGTTACACCCAGCGAATATAACTCAACTCTACATAAGATTAGTTCAAAGTTAAAATTATGTGGTGAAAATATTACTGATGAAGACATGCTCAAAAAACTTTTACCACTTTTCATCCCACTAATGTGCTCCTGTAGCAGCAATATAGGGAGAGGAAATTTATAAAATTTTATGAACTTATATCGAGTCTTCTAATTGCTAAGCAAAATAACGAGCTTTTAATGAAAAATCACCAAACTTGTCCAACTGGTTTGATCCTATTCCTTGAAATGAATATGAATACATCTTGTGGTCAAGGACGAGGATGCAGGCATGGTTGTGGGCATGGTCGTGGCCGTGGCCGAAATAATCACTGGCATCAACGTGAGGCTGCAATCCTCCAAAATAAGGACAACCCCCAGAAGAGGGATGACCCCCAGAAGCCAGTTAATGATCAAAATCAACGACTCAAGCAACATGAAACTGAATGTTACAAATATAGAGGAAAAAGTCATTGGTCGCGTACCTGTTGTAAACCCATGCACTTGGTAGATCTATACCAAACCTCTATAAAAGAGAAAGGAAAAGAGTATAGAAGTTGAAACAAATTTTTCTAATAATATTGTTGCTCCAATAGATCTTGATGTTAGACTATCTAACTCTATTTATCTTGATGTTGCTGATTTCCTTATAAATCAAGATGAAAATAATAATATAATATTTTAAGATATAAAGTAAGCAATATTATATTTTGATTTTAATAAATTATCGTATTTATTGTTGCTATGATTAATTATAATAATGGGTTTTTAAAATAGGTATTTTAGTATGAATTGTCTTAAAGTTTTGATCGATTCTAAGATGTCTTTGGAAGAAGTTTGTTTAGCTGACAGTGCTACAATACTCATAATTCTTCGAGATATGAAATATTTACATTACTTGAATATATCTTCAACAAATGTTAATACAATATCAAGTTCTACAAATTTGATTGAAGGCTCTAAAAGAGCAAATATAAAGTTATCTAATGGTACTTTATTACAAATTGATGAAACTTTATATTTCAGTAGATCCAGAAGAAATCTTTTAAGCTTTAAAGATTTAAGACTCAATGGATATCACATTGAAACTACAAATGAAACCAGTAAAAAATTCATTTATATTACATCTATTGATCTTGGGCAGAAACAATTTTTTTTTTTTTTTAACTGCCAACTTTATGTTCTGAATTGTATTATATAAAGATTAAAATAGTTAAATCATATAATGTCTTGCACTAGAAGTGCAATGACCCAAAGTTATTTACATTTTGGCATGATTGTCTTGGACATCCTGGAGATGTAATGAAGTGAAAAATCATTGATAATTCACATGGTCATCCACTAAAGAACCACAAGATTCTTTTACAAATGATTTCATATGTACTGCTTGCTCTCAAGGGAAATTAATTGTCAAACCATTTGTTTCAAAAGTAAGTCTTGAATCTCCCAATTTCTTACAGAGAATTCATGGTGATATATGCAAACCAATACATCCACCATCATGACCTTTTAGATATTTTATGGTCTTAATTGATGCATCTACTATATGGTCACATGTTTCTCTACTTTCTACTCGTAATATTGAATTTGCTAGATTTCTTTCTCAACTGATTAGATTAAGAGTTCATTTTCCCGATTACCCAATTAAATCAATTCACTTGGATAATGCTGGTGAATTTACATTCCAAACTTTCGATAACTATTGCATGTCACTTGGAATAGATGTTGAACATCCTGTTGCTCATACCCATACACAAAATGGTTTAGCCGAATCTTTTATTAAGAGACTTCAATTCATTACTAGACCTATGATTATGAGAATCAAATTGCCTTTATCTTTTTGGGGACATGTTATTATTCATGCTGCATGTTTAGTTTGTATAAGGCCAATTGTTTGCAACAATCTTTCACCCATGCAATTGGTTTCTAGGCAACAACCTGATATTTTTTTTTATTCAAGAAATTTTGATTGTGCAGTATATGTTCCTATTGCCCCTCCTCAAAGAATTAAAATGGATCCTCAACATAAGTTTGGTATCTATATTGGTTTTGATTTCCCTTATGTAATTAGATATCTTGAACCTTTGACAAGTGATTTGTTTAAAGCACGGTTTCAAGATTATCATTTTGATGAAGTAGTATTCCTTACATTAGGGGGAGCAAAATTAGTACCTGAAGCATAACATGAAATCACACGGAATGCCATGAGTTTATCTCATTTAGATTCTCGCACAAATCAAAGTAACCTTGAAGTTCAAAAGATTATACATTTGCAAGGAATTGCAAATCAGTTACCATTTTCTTTTGCACATACCAAGGCCATATTAAAATATCATATACCTACTGCAAAGCTTCCAGCACGTATTGATGTCCCTGAAGGAAAACAGCTAGCTAATGAACCTAAACCACAAGTTAAGCATGGAAATCCTATTGGTGAAAAAGATAAAAATCCTAGAAGGAGAAAATTGAAATCTGTAAACACTCCCGAAGAGATTACAGAGGTAGATATTCCATTTGACATTCACAAACTCATTTCTCCTGAAAATGAAATCTATATTATGGAACCTCCTGAAGAGGAATCTCCTAAAGAGAAAGCTCCTGAAGAGACATCCCTTGAAAAGGGACGGGTACCTGAAAATAATAATGAGATCTCAATTCATTACATAGGAGAAATGTGGAATAGAAATAAATTTGTTATCAACAACACATTTGCATATGTAGTAGCTACTAACATTACCAAAAGTAATGAGGATCCTAAACCTAAACATGTTAATGAGTGTCGATATAGAAGTGATTGGCCAAAATGGAAAGAGGTTATCATATCATAATTAAACTCTCTATCAAAAAAGAAGTTTTTGGACCTATAGTCTAGACACTAGAAGATGTCCAACCAATTGGATACAAATGGGTATTTGTACGCAAGTGAAATGAAATAATGAAATTACTCGATATAAAACAAGATTTATGCCACAAGGTTTCTCGCAGAAATCTGGAATTGATTATGAGGAGACATAATCTCCTGTAATGGATGAAATCACTTTCAGATTCTTAATTGGGCTAACAATCACTAAACGACCGAGCATGCTTCTTATGGATGTAGTAACTGTATACCTATCTGAATTGTTGGATAGTGAAATTTATATAAAATCCTTGAAGGATTTAAATTGCCTGAAGTAAAACCCAGAAATTTATATTCAATTAAACTCCAACGTTTTTTATATGGATTAAAACAAACTAGACGCATGTGGTACAATCGATTAAGTGAGTACCTTGTAAAAGAAGGATTCATAAATGATCCAATTTTTCCATGCGTTTTTATTAAAAGATCAGAATCCGAATTTGCTATAATTGTTGTTTATGTTGATGATTTGAATTTAGTTGGGACTCCTAAGGAGCTCACTAAAGCTGCTAATTATTTAATGGCAAAATTTGAGATGAAAGATTTAGGAAAGACAAAATATTGTCTTGGCCTATAGATTGAACATGTAAATGGCGAAATTCTTGTTCATTAATATAAATATATCGAAAAGATATTAAAGCAATTCTATATGAAAAAAGTTCATCCTTTGGGATCTTTAATGATAGTGCAATCACTTGATGTTAAGGATCCATTTCGACCTCAAGATGTGGGGGAGGAATTACTTGGTTGCGAAGTACCATATTTAAGTGCTATCGACTCTCTAATGTATCTGGTCAATTGTACAAGACCTGACATTGTATTTGCTGTAAATTTACTAACAAGATATAGCTCTACTCCTACCTGGCGACACCAGAATGGAATTAAGCACATTATACGCTATTTGAGAGGTACATATGATTTAGGTCTATTCAACTCATTTGATTCTAAATGTAGTGACCCAAAGAATAATAGTATTTTAATAATAAAGAGGGAGGAAAATGGAAATAGGAACAGAAGGAGGCAGTAGACTTCGTCGATGAACGCGGAATTTGATTCTAAATGTAGTGACCCGAAGAATAATAATATTTTAATAATAAAGAGGGAGGAAAATGGAAATAAGAATAGAAGGAGGCAATAGACCGCGTTCGTCGACGACATCGCACTTTGGAGATAATAATAATTTCAAGAAATTTCCAGGCCTCGTCAACAAATACAGGGGTTTCGTCGACAAGGGTTCTTCAGGACCTCATTGACGAGGTTCCGTCTCGTCGACGAGAAAATACTGAGAGAAGAATTTGGACTACTCTGAATTTCGTTGACGAAGGGTGAGATTCGTCAACGAAATTACTTAAGGACTCGTCGACGAGATGACGTGGCTCGTTGACGAAGCCTACAATATATATAGCCCTAAACTCATTTTAATCATAGAAAATCAGCGCTGCTCTCTCTCTCTCTCTCTCTCTCTCTCATACGGCCTCTCCTTCTTTTCTCTTCGATTCTGGCCCTATTAATCACTGGATCAATGATTTGAGGCCACCACGATGCTCCTGGTAGAGTTCTCTTCAAGTCTGCCAGAGTGAATCGTCGGTGGGGCAAAGTTGGAATTTATCCCAAATCCAGGGTAAGGTCTTTCATTCGGAATTTGGCTTTCTAGCAGTTGTAGAAAATGCTATAGACGTAGAAATAATGACATTTTGTTTTGGTGAAAATTATTTTCAGGGTGTCGAATAGAAAACCCTGCGGGTGTAGGACCCGTCTCAATAGAGAGATTTTAGTAGGAATCAGCTAAGAGAAATATCCTATGCTAGGCAATTTTCCTATGTTTCAATATAAACTATACGTTTTTATCAGATGATTATTCACGATAGAAATTTATACAGTTTATCATTTATGTATAATATGTTTAAAATCTCTGTGTGGCTTGAGAATATGAGTATAGTAAAGAAACATGTTTTACAGTATTTTCAGGATATGTTTTGCAGAATATACATCCAATGGTTATGTTTTATAGTAATTACAGAATACTATGATTATACAGTTTTCAGTACCATAATTATACAGTTTACAGTACCATAATTATACAGTTTTCAGTACCATGATTATACAGTTTTTAGTACCATGACTTACAGATTACAGTTCAGTTCAGAAATACAGATGATACAATTACAGTTTATTACAGTGTCATGGTTAATACAGTTATTATAGAATCATGGTAAAACAACTAGTTGTATATAGAAATATATTATATAGTATCAGACCCTGTTGAACCATACAGCAGAGTACGGTACCGTAACTACAGATATTCAGTTCAGAGTGTAACTACCTATTCAGATAATACGTGGTAGTAGGTCGATCGTATAGTGCCCTAACGTGGACAGGCTCCCCATCATATATGGGTTGAGGAGGGCAGATCAGACCGAGGAAGTATAGTGGTTTACCCTGGTCGGTCAGTTAGGGTAGATCTCACCTACGGGTTGCACAACCCTGTCATGAGGGGTTAAATCTTAACACACAGTTATTCATAGGGAAGTTTTCAGTTATTATTATGTATATACGGATTTGCAGAGACAGAGAATATACTTATGTACATTAGAAGTATTTTGAGTAACCTAAAATTACTGATATGTTAAGCAATATGAAATTGGTGGTAGTTTCTGTTATTTGTATATTATTCATAGATCTGGTTATACATGATTATATAAAAACAGATTTTCATAGTATTGTAACTCATTTGCCACATACTAGTAATAACATATTTCTTCTTATTAAGCGTTGACTCATCCCAATTACTTTAACATTTTTTAGATGATCCAGGTAGGCGAGTAGATCAAACTCGCAGATAGAGGGGCCTCAGTATTGCCCTGATATTAAAGTGAGTATGTTTGGGAGTATGTTTGTATAGCCAGTTGAGGATATTTCTGGGGAACAGTTATATATGTATATTTTGGGAAACAATTTAACACTCTGGTATTTTATATAATTACATATGGTTATATTTATTTGATTTCTGCTTCTCGCTGCTTAGCTTGATGATTAGGTTTAATCCAGTGTGGTATCAGAGCATTTTAAATGTTATAGTATATATTAAAAAAAAAAAAAAAACCCAGTTAAATTGCAAGTCATTACGCTAAATCTCAACTAGTAGGATATGCAGATCCTAGATATCTATATGATCCTCACAATGTCAAATCTGAAACTAGATACATATTCCTTTATAGAAAAACTGTTATGTCTTGGAAATCAGTAAATCAGACGACTACAGCAACATCCTTCAATCATTCTAAAATACTAGCTATCCATGAAACTATTAGATAGGTGTGGCTCAGATTAATGATTTCTCATATCAAAGAAATTTGTGGTCTTCAATCAATCAATGATATTCCAACAATTTTATATAAAGACAACGCTGCATATATAGCTCAACTAAAGGAAGGATACATAAAGGATGACAGAACAAAACATATCTCTCCAAAATTCTTCTATACACATGAACTCCAGAAGAGTAGTGATATGGATGTTCAAAAGATCCGATCAAGTGATAATCTACTAGATTTGTTCACCAAATCTTGGTCTACTACAACATTTAAGAAATTGGTTCATCTCATTGGAATGAGACATCTTAAAGATCTTAACAAGAGGAGTTAATATATGAATGACATTTTTAGGGGGAGTGTTATGAAAAATATGAATGTCACCCCATCTTCCACCCCTTCGTTTTTCAGTCCAATAAATGCTTAACTATCCTTATTGCCCTATATAAGGGTACCCTCCCCTTCTCATTTGGAACACACCCATATTTGCATGTTTGTATACATATTTAAATGTTTGAAGTAAGTAGGCATATAGAAAGAAGAGGAGAGATAAAAGAAGAAAGATATCTTGTACAAGACTGGTTCTGATATTTTATATAAGGCTGGTCTCAAATCATCTTATAATTTCGCCTGAGATAGTGAAGATTTTGATCTCATTCGCCCATAAAGTAGGTATATACGAACCACGTAATTAGTTAGTATATTATCTACATATTTGCATAAATGTAAATACCTTTTTTTTTTACCTTAATCTAATTATAATATTAATTATAATCAGCAATCACATATTGATTCATTACTTTATTTTCAAATCTTATAATTTTTATTGAACTCAAATGCTCAGAGTACGATCAAGATTGATCACAACTTTACGAGACTCGTGATGAGTCTCCATATAAATCTCAAATTCTAGGATGTTATAGAGAAATTTGGCTTGGTGGGCTCGAATCAAGTTTATTAAGGGTACTCCACTTTCCTTAGCTAGCTCATGTGTTATTTATGCTACGTGACATTTCCTTCTTTTTTTTTCTACCTGCGTGTTGTTCTATCCTTGAACAATTTAGATTGTCTATTTCCAATTGGCCAAAGCCTCATACACAACCATAATCCTCCTTTGCTGCATAATAGCCACACCTTTAATTAGCACTATAAATCCCCTTCTCGCCTCATTTGTGCATCTTTTGGCCCCTCATTTCTCAATTGAGACTCTCACTCTCTAAACTAGACCTTCTCTGTCTAAAATCATCAGGATCTTTATGACATCATCTACCACTTGACACTTGAGCTCCTAAAGATTGCCCAATTCTTCTCCTCGACACCTCTATCACATCACATTACTTGTATGAAACACCGTCTCCCATTCATATTATCTAAAAACCCATAATTACAATAAATACTCAAGAATAAGAATAAATACATGTATATACACACATATAATTATGTTATTAATTAAATATATAGTTATGTATATACTTATGTACATACAATTTATATATGTGTATATATATATCTAACATATTTATTCATAGTGAGTGCAAATTATAACTATCATAACTAGTCATTAACAATTAAACCATTGCCATTACTTTCAATGTTTGTTATTAATTTAATTTAACATTGTTTAAAGTACTATAACATTTCATAATTTTGATAACACATGGGTGAGATTAGTGATCATATAAAAACCATAGGGTAGCATGTAAATTTTTGATTAAATCAAGGGAGGTTTATGTAATTTTTCCTAAAATCTATTTTAGATATGTTAAAATTTAAACTCGAAAAAGAAATTCCATTTAGCTAAAAAAAGTGAGAACATTATTTAGATAAATGATAATATAATTTTTAAAAAGAAATTTTGTAACTAAAATTGTAGACTTAGAATTATCCTCCAAATAAAAAAATTTCAATGTATTTACACTTTTTAAAAGAAAAACTCATTAATTGACAGCTAAACAAATAAAAAATAACAGTAACTAAGATTTTAGGTAGCAAATCAATCCTATAAGAACTGTGGACCCCTGCCCCCAAAGAAATTTGGAAAAACCCACTTGGGGGAAAAACAATTACAGGCAACATAATGTGGGGATTTTTGGACCTAAGAAAGGGGCAGGTAACATGTGCAGCGCACAGAAGCAGTGCAAATGCATGTAACTAAATTTATTAACAAGGGATACTCGTATATACCTTTTTTTTTTTGTTAGCACAGAAGCAGTACAAGCTGGAAGGAAAAAACAACCCTGAAGAAACTAGCCAACCAAAAGTACAAAACCAATGGCATAAACCCATTGCAGATCCCACCTCTCTCTCACTCAAAGCATGCTTGCACAAATTGATTTCTTGAAAATTACCTCACTACGCAGTTATCAGGAAGGTAGCTACTGAGACGGGGAAGAAGGCTCCAATTGCAAAGGCTGAGACAAAGGAAACTGAACACCAGTCCCCTGCATTTCCAATCTTTTAAAAAATGCAGACATTTGCTTCTGCACCTCAGCTTGGATCCTAGAGTTTATCGTGCCCTCCATGTCCTCAAGTTTCCTCTTCACATCTTCAGTTTCCTTGCGTGCCTCATCTGCCACCCTGCGGTAACTTTGAATTGCTTCCTCCGTCTCCCTAGCAACTACAGTATTACTTGGCTCTGCACTTACCCCACGTCGACGTAGATATCGTGATTTTTCCACACCAAGTACACGTACAAGGATCTCATCCTCAGTCAAAGGTGTCTTTTGCTCACATGTTTGAGTAGAATATTGCTTCATTTGTAACTGCACCAAAAGAAATATGCTATAAGCAACATGACAGATTATTCCATGGCTTCTTGTTAGCTGCAGGTTATATTACCAAAGAATATGCAAACAAAACAGGGATATGGTGCTGAACAAGATTGGGTGTCCAACTGTAATGAACTAAATTTTGGCATACCCAAACATCTGATGATTGTTGATTGGCCCAAGATCCGTCCTTCCTTTGGTGTGTTTTTTGCCACATCTCCATTTGGCTGGGCTTAGCACCCGTCTCTTTGTTTTGCTACCATTCCACATACAATAACATCAGTTGGATATAAACAACTTATCATCAACAAGAACCAGAGTAAATGCACTGATTATACATTCTCATAGCGCATTCGTGCAAAACTCTTTGAACCAGCTATGTGCACAATGTCCTGCTTTGCACGATTCTTCTTGTTTCTCTCACTAATTGCCTACATAGAATAATCACCATGAGATTCTAAGTTCATTTCCAATCCTTTGTTTTTACCTAGAAGGAAACCTATAATGATGAGAAAACAGATGAAAAATAAAAATTATATCCATACCTTATACTCATCTGAGCCAAAATAGGTGACAAGATATTGCCAATCAGCCTCTGATCTATATGGTGGGATGTTCTGCAACCTCTCCTCATCAGTGTTGTACTTCAAATAGTGTTTTCTGTACAATTCACTCCGCCAATTCCTATATTGCCGTTGCATTTGCTCCATGACATATATTCGATTAACTTCATTATCTATTAACTTGAGCTCCACCTACAAATTTAGAATCATATACAATATGGTTAAATTTTTGAGAATGAGATAAACCTGGCTGAGCTCTTGAACTTGCACATAACTCCACAACATAGCTATGCTCTTTACAATCAAAAAGAAAATTCATATTCCCTCCATCTTTACCTGTGCAACGTCCCACAATTTGGCCTTACTTTCTTTTGGAATTTGGCCCCACTTTTTCACCTGCAATGGTGCATTGTTCCTAACCACTATTCCAAGCTTAGTCACAAACTCTTGTGAATTTTCACCGACTATGCGTCCAGCCTCTAGTTGTATCTCAGCATGAGAATTCTCCCCAGACTGCAACTTCTTAGCATATTTTACACCACGAGTAAGCCCACGCACCTTCTTGGTCGATCCAGAACCTATTCAAAACAATGCATAAACTCACATGAGAACAGTATATTTTATATAATTTCAGTTGGAGGACACACAAGGATCAAACTTTACATACCTGCACTACCAGCATTTCCTTGAGCTTGTAACCGAGTTTTTGAACATGATTGTTGTGCAGGTGTGGCACATGAAGATGCCATGCAGTGCTCCAATTTTGACTCCACACATGTAGAAACCAAATCCTGTGTGCTACTATGCGCACTTTGGGCAGCCATTTCTAAAAAATGACCATGGCATCCAACAAATGAAGACGAATATAATTAGCATAAGTCATGCAGGTAAACAACAATAACAACCACCACCACCACCATCACCACAGCACCACTATAACCAACACCATCATGATAAAAAGAGGTAGAAAAACAAATGGAAGTATTCACATCTGAACGATCTCAATAATTGAACAAATAATTAACAAATTTTTAACCAAGAAAAAATTAATACATGAATACAGAAATCAAAATATCACAATGAAGTTATACATGAAAAAAATGCATAATGCCCCATTACATCATAGGGCCCTTGACTTCTTAAAATGATAATTTTCTCAACAATCAAATATTATATCATCAAAAGAATCATCACTATTATAACTATCACAACTAGCACCACTCTCACCTTTGTAATCATCATTGAAGCTGTTCTATTGTTTCCTAGTCTTTCTTCTTTTCTTAACATTCATATCCCCAAATTCTTCAAGATTCCATCAACATTAGCACTCAATATCATTCACGTCCCAAGTGACCTCACCATTGTCATAGTCCATCATGTAAAGATGAGTTGGAATGCTACACAAATTATTCTGTTTGTATGGTTCTTCCTCATTCCTGACAAGTACATTGGGTAAAGTCTTCACCATAACATGCCAATTCTGATCAGTATCATCCTTCCAATAAAAGACGTGCTCAGCTCAAATGTGCTGACACAAATGATTCATTGATAAGGTCTCAGTGACACTTGCACAAGTGAACCCATATTTGTCCTCAAGTCAATCTCCTACCTTCCTCACAAGCATCCCACTAGTCACACTTGAACAAAACAATCAGACATCCTCCCACACAATTTAACTCGATCATGTTTGCTAAAATGCCATAGTATTGGAGGTTGGCCAAAACATATCTCCCTCAAAAGAACAATCTGACTATTTTCAGTTTTTTTCTTTTCCTCATGCTATTTAGTGTGGAACCTTAAACCATTGACATATGCACCTCACAGCAAAACACTATTTTGTTCAAATCTTTAGCTATATTCAATGACCAATTAGAGACGGTACAGACTATACATACATACATACATACATACATACATATATATATATATATATATATATATTCATTTTCAAGTAAGTGCAAAGTCAACCCCATTATCCATCAATTTTAAGCCACCAAGGTGTTAGCCTGGTGGTAGGATGAGGCTGGGCTTGGGTCTAGGTCTTGTGTTTAAACGTTCATTTACCAATAATAATGTAGGATGGGCAAACATAACTTGGTTAACAGGTTAAATCTACTTGGAGGTCCCATCTGAAGGGCAGGAAGCGCAGTTGAGTCACTTAGTAAAAAAGACAATTAGTTATCTTATCTCCTGGATTATTTGTGGGAGTAAAGTCTTAGGGATTTAATGTAAGGGTTCAGTCATAATTTTAGCATTTCTTATTTTCCAATAGCTAATCATGATGTAATTGGGTTTAGGGAACTTGGGATCAACAAAATTGAGTTGAGTGTGTTTTTCCCCTACCCCTGTCTTTTCTTTTTCTCCTTCCCCTCTTTCTTCATAGCAGGTTGTCATTATTTGGTCTCAGAGCTGAAAGGTCTTCTCACATCTTCCCCCCACCCCCCTCTCATTCTGTTTCCCACCCTCCCAAAGCGATAGGCAAGGGCTGTCCAAAACATAAAAAGAAAAAATAAAACTTCAAAATCAGAACAGAGCCTTTGCTCTACTACGACCATCATTGTTGATTGCTGTTTATCTGCCTCTACCATTGTTAACTCAGCCTCTAGTAGTTCTCCTGGTCACCATTTTCCCCTCAATATCTGCAATTGCTTGACATCATTACCAGTCAAGCAGGATGGAAGCAGTTGAAACCTCAACTCCATCATGACACCAGTGTTTCCTGTGCCACCCATGCCATCAGCCGTTTTCAGTCCTGCTGTCACTGACCCTCATCACTTCACAGCCCACACAGTTGCCTGCACACGCCACCAACCAACAATTCCCACCAACTCTAGGTGAACCAGAGCTAAGGCCTTCAACCCAATCTAGGTTCTAGACCAGACCCACTCAAATCAGATTGAGTCAGCCAAACCAATCTAGTCCCATTCTACTGGATTTCATAACTTTCATATCTTTTCTTCTTATTTCTTTCCTATTCTTTTGAATTTTCTTTTCTGACAAAAAAAAAAAAAAAAGATCTGGATTCAAAGAAGAAAAAGGAGAAAAAGAAAAGAAGAAGAAGAGAGTATCCACCTTACTAAAACGGGGGTCACAAAAAAATAGTGACCAATACTAATGCTGAACTTCCATTGGAGGTTAGGTCCTTAACTGACAAGGCAACACATAGAATACTCCATTCAATGAGCTCAAAGTTACGATGCAAAAGCTGTCATCTCAACTTCCAGCAAAGCTCCAGTTGACTCTCCATCTCATCAGGAAAGCAATAGGACTACTGCATCCCAATCATTTTGAGAGAGGATAATCAGCTCGATTTTCGAGATCTTCTATTAGGTGTTTCTAATTTTCATGGCGACAGCCTTGAAAAATTAGAAGATTGGACATATTCCCTTTTCCATCATGTACCCAGAAATATCCATGTTCTCTACTGTGCCTCCTGCTTTAGGATGCACATGTTTTGTTCATGTTCCACATACTAGTAAGGACAAATTCTCTCCTCATGCTGTTAAATGTGTCTTGTCCAGATACTCAAGAATTGTAAGAGGTTATAGATGTTATGATCCCCACATGCAGGAAAATGTTAGTGCAGGTGCCACCTCTCTTATTTTAGGGGACACCTTATTTCTCCCATGCAGCTGTGCAGGGTCCTCCTTGGATGAATCCATTTGGAGTCCATCAACTACTTATGATCGCCCCTCATGTGTTGATCCTTCTGTTCCTACCATTATTGCTCTCTAAAAATCTTTTGCTTCCATTTATAACACTTATTGACCTAGAGAAACAACTGAGGATTTATAATGATAAAAAGCATGCACAGACATCACTACCACCATGTAGCCTCCTTTGCCCGTCACTATTTTGACTTCTACTCCTCAAGATCCATCACTGTGTGACTTAGATTTGCCCATTGATCACCAAAAAGGTACTCGAACATGTACTCACATGTCCTTAGTTTGCTCATTGTGTTTTAGTTCTTCACCTTCCTAGTCCTATGCGTTCGTTTGCCTTGTATATTTCCTATGTTATACCCCTTCCTCGCATGTTGAAGCACTTGTTAACCCTGGATTAAAGCATGCAATAGATGTCTTGAGTCGAGGGACATGTGACTTGGTGGATCTTCCTCTTTGTACGGGGTTACATAGGTGTCATTAGATCTACACTGAGTACACTCTACACCATCAAATATCTTCTTGACAACTCTATTGAACAACTTAAAGCTAGATTTGCTAAGTGGCACATCCAAACATATGGTACTAATTATTTTGAGACCTTCTCTCCTATTCTTCAATTAAATTATGTTCGTGCATTAATCAACATTTAATTTTGATTGGCCCTTAGATATGAAGAATGCATTCTTGTATGGAGATTTGTAAGAGAAGTATTTATAGAGCAACCTCCTATCATGCTGTTCAAGGGGAGGATGGTGAAGTATGCAGGTTGCATAAGGCCATGTATGGTCTTAAGTAGAAAGAAAAATTAGGTCCTCTTGGAAGACCAGTATGGTCCTCTGTTAGGCCCTCTTGTACAGTGAAATCACTCTACATGTGGGCCCTACCAAGTGGGACCACCATTTGGAGTGACTTCATTGGATGAGAGGGCCTAACCGAAGAACTATGTTGGTACTTTGGGAAGACCTAATTTTTTTCTCTTAAGCAATCTCCTCAAGCCTAGTTTGATAAGTTTAATGTGGTGGTCTCTACATTTGATTTTATCTAGTGCTACTCTATCTAGAAAAGGGAGATAGGTTTGGTACTTCTAATAGTTTATGATGATGATATCATCATTACTGGTAGTGACCAGAGCAGTATTGCAGGTTTCAAGCTAGATTTCAAATCAAGGACTTGGGGTAAAATCCCAAATATCATTGTAAATAATAAACAAATTAGGAAAGTGGGTAAATGTGGGGGATTTGATATTATTCGGTAAGGGGATTGTTTCCTTGTTTAGAATAGGTGATCGTATTATATAAGATTGGGATGTACATATGAAAAAATTAATTCAATGTAATTCAAGGCTTCTGCTTACATGGTATCAGAGTCAGGTTTTCTTAACCTTAGCTAACAATGGCCAGCAGCACCAGCAAAGGGGCAACCTCATCTGGAAAATTCGATACGGATTCCGAGGTTACGTCCGCTGGGGGTTTGAATGGGCTGGACAATACAACCTTTCCACTCTCAGTGGAGAAATTGAATGGGAGTAAATTTCGAGAATGGGCTCAATCCATAAAGTTGGTGATTGAAGGAAAAGGGAAACTAGGTTACCTTACTGGAGAAAGGAGGAAACCTGACCTTACTGATGTTGTCGCCTTGCAAACATGGAGATCCGAAAACTCCATGGTCACAGCTTGGCTCGTTAACTCGATGAAGCCAACGATTGGTAAAATATACTTGTTCTTACCCACGGCAAAGGATGTCTAGGACGCCATTCGCGAAACCTACTCCGATGTTGAGAGCTATTCACAAATCTTTGACATCAAATATCGGTTATGGCAGATGAGGCAAGGTGATAGGGGAAGTCACGGAGTATTTCATGGAGATGATCCATCTCTGGCAGGAACTCGATCTGAGCATCGACGAGGAGTGGGAGTGCTCCGGCGACAAGACACGATACCGAAGGAGACTCGAAAACGAAAGGGTCTTCGAGTTTCTTGCCGGCCTCAACCGAGATCTGGACGACGTGAGGGGACGCATCCTTGGCTGGCGACCTCTTCCTTCAACCCGAGAGGTCTTCGCAGAAGTTTGGAGGGAGGAGAGTAGGAGGCGTGTGATGCTAAGGCCCCAAGGTGACCGGGTCGGGCTGGACCTATCCGTATCAACCTCAAATTCAAATGGGAACGCTAATGGGCCGGATGTCTCGGCCTTTGTATCAAAAGGCCCAGGGAGATCCAGTCAACGACCACAAAAAGGTAAATTATGGTATGAACATTGCCGCAAAACAGGCCATTCAAAAGATACCTGTTGGGAGATTCATGGAAAACTAGTAGATTGGAAGCCGAGACAATACCAAAAAAATAGTGGGTACCAGGCGAGCACTGACTGGTCAACTGAAAAATTACAAGGAGAAAAAACCAATAATACCTCCCCAAGTAGTGCATTCAGTCCTGAGCAGTTAGATCAGGTGTATAAAATGATTTCATCAATTCAAACATCGGGTCAGTCTTCCTCTAGTTCCTTGACTCACCGAAGTAATTATTTGTCAGTCTTAAATACTACATCCTGTTACAAATCTCCATGACTAATTGACTCGGGTGCATCTGATCGTATGACTGATTCTTATCAATTGTTTTCATCCTACTCACCATATGTTGGGAATTTGAGAGTAAAAATTGCAGATGGCTTCCTCTCACCAGTTGCCGGTAAAGGAAGTATTTGCATATCTAACTCTGTAACTTTAAAATCTGTCCTACATGTTCCCAAGTTATCTTGTAACCCGTTATCCATCAGCCAGTTAACAAAAGACTCAAATTGTTCTGCTAAATTTGTTTCATCTCATTTTTTCAAGACCTGTCATCGGGGAAGACGATTGACACTACTAAGGCATATGAGGGACTCTACTACTTTGAGGAGGCAAGCTTGAGTGAACTATGTAATACTGCAATTTGTGATTCTGTATCTATTTCTAGAGATAGTGAACTTTTGTTATGACATTCAAGGATGGGTCATCCCAATTTCCAATATTTAAAACGTTTGTTTCCTTCTATTTATTCAAATATGAGTTTCACTGTGAACTGTGTGAGCTAGCAAAACACCGCTGTACTTCTTTCCCATCATCCATATACAAACCATCTCGCCCATTTACTATGATTCACAGTGATTTGTGGGGTCCCTCACATTCCCTCAATCGCACCAATACAAAAATGGTTCGTTACCTTTATTGATGATCATACTCGTCTTTGTTGGGTTTACTTGCTAAAAGAAAAAACTGAAGTCCGCTTCATTTTCATCAGTTTTCATTACATGATTCATACACAGTTCCAGACTCATATTCAAATTCTACGTACTAATAATGGTACGGAATATTTTAATACAATTCTGGGAACTTATCTTCAAGAAAATGGGATTGTTCATCAGAGTTCTTATGTGGATACCCCTCAACAAAATGGGGTTGCTGAACGGAAAAATAGACGTATACTTGAAGTATCCTAGGCATTAATGTTCACTACCCACATGAAAAACTATTTTTGGGGAGATGCCATCTTAACAGCTACTCATCTCATTAATCGAACGCCGAGTCGAGTACTTTCCTTTGCCACCCCTCTTCAGAAATTCCAGGAACACTTTCCTACCTCTCGACTCCCCTCCAGTCTCCCGTTGAAAATATTTGGTTGTACTAATTTTGTTTATGTTCATGTACACCACTGGGATAAATTGGATCCCCGTGCCGTTAAATGTGTCTTCCTTGGTTATTCCCCTACCCAGAAAGGCTACAAATGCCATGATCCTGTCTCAAAAAGGCGATTTGTTAGTCTTGATGTTACTTTCTTTGAAACCACTCCTTATTTCCCAAAGCCCTCTCTTCAAGGGGGGAAATGAAGTGAAGATCAGTTCTTTGACTTCTTTACTACTAAATCCGCGTCATCTGAACCCGTACCACCTATTGAGCCTCCCATTGCTTCATTCCCTGATCCATCTATCGAGCCTTCCATTGCATCACTTCCTAACCTATCAAACACAACAGAACACTTAACCTCAAGGGGGGATACAGGAAAGCAAAACAACGCAAACATACTAGTTTACTCAAGAAAGCTGAACACAAAGAACAGAGAGAATCTCATACCTGAGGCACCAAGAGTGTTGGAACCAGTGATGGCTCCGAATAACCATGAGTCCACGCCCAATCCTGATCTGGTAATTGAGCTTTCTTCTGATAATCCTGTACCTGGTGATATCAATTTACCTATTGCAATCAAAAAACAAACCAGGTCATGTACTCAATACCCCTGGTCTAAATACATGTCTTATAAAAGCTTGTCTACAGGATATCGTGTTTTTGTCTCTAACCTTGATAGGATGAGAATTCCAAAGAACATTCAGGAAGCTCTATAAATACCTAAATGGAGAGAGGCTGTCATGGAGGAAATGCGGGCCCTAGAAAAAAATGGAATTTGGGAGTTGATAAATTTGCCGAGAGGGAAGAAGCCAGTGGGTTGTAAATGGGTCTTCATGGTGAAATATAAATTTGATGGGACAATTGAAAGATATAAAGTCAGACTTGTTGCAAAAGGATTTACACAGACTTACGACATTGACTATACGGAGACATTTGCACTAGTGGCAAACTTAAATACAATTCGGGTCCTCTCGTCCTTGGAAGCCAACCTAGATTGGCCACTACAACAACTTGATATTAAGAATGCATTTTTAAATGGCGAGTTAGAAGAAGTATACATGACTATACCACCAAAATTCAGTGGGAAAGGTGAAGAAAACAAAGTGTGTAAACTCAAGAAGTCCTTGTATGGACTCAAACAATCTCCCAGAGCATGATTCGACTGATTTGCAAAAGTAATAAAGAATCAAAGTTATCGACAAAGGCAATCAGATCACACCCTGTTCTTCCAACAGTCTGAAAGATGTAAAAGAACAATTCTAATAGTATATGTTGATGATATAATCCTGACTAGTGATGATACAGTAGAGATTGAGAGATTGAAGAAAATTCTGGCAGCTGAATTTGAAGTTAAAAACTTAGGACAACTGCGGAATTTTTTGGGCATGGAAGTTGCGAAAATGAGAAAGGGAATTAGTGTTTCTCAGCGAAAGTATGTTACTGATCTCCTAATTGAAATTGAAATGCTTGGATGCAAACCCACCCCGATTGAAGCAGTAAAGAGGGTTGAAGACTATGGAATACCAGTTGAAAAGGAAAGGTATCATAGATTGGTTGGCAAGCTAATCTACCTATCACATACTAGACCAGATATTGCATTTGCAGTCAATGTAGTAAGGCAACACATGCATTAACCAAAAGAAGCCCACTTAGATGCCGTGTACAAGATCTTTCGATATCTCAAGGGATCCCCAGGAAGAAGACTCTTCTTCAAAAAAGCAAGGAAGTAGAGATCTTTACAGATGTAGATTGGGCAAGATCAGTGGAAGATAGAAGGTCCACCACAAGTTATTGCACATTCGTCTAGGGAAATCTGGTAACTTGGAGAAGCAAAAAACAGAATGTAGTGGCTCATAGTAGTGCTGCAGCTGAATTCAGGGCAGTTGCTTAAGGGATATATAAAAGACTGTGGTTACGAAAACTCTTGGAAGAATTATAGGTCCCAGTAAATTTTCCTATCAAACTCTATTGTGACAATAAGGCAGCTATCAACATCTCTCTCAATCCAGTTCAACATGATAGGACTAAGCATGTGGAAGTGGGCAGACACTTTATCAAAGAGAAAATTGAAGAAGGAATTATCTGTATGAATTATGTACTTACCAAGGAACAAACTGTAGATATCTTCACTAAAGGGTTGGGACGACAGAACTTTGATGATCTCATTAGCAAGTTGGACATGATTAATATTTATGATCCAACTTGAGGGGGAGTGTTAAAATCCCAAGTACCATTGTAAATAATAAACAAATTAGGAAAGTGGGTAAATGTGGGGGATTTGATATTATTCGATAAGGGAATTGTTTCCTTGTTTAGAATAGGTGATTGTTTTATATAA
This sequence comes from Malania oleifera, assembly GCF_029873635.1. Classification (NCBI taxonomy): domain Eukaryota; kingdom Viridiplantae; phylum Streptophyta; class Magnoliopsida; order Santalales; family Ximeniaceae; genus Malania; species Malania oleifera. The sequence continues at coordinate 138,870,188 of NC_080418.1, forward strand.
GATTGGGATGTACATATGAAAAAATTAATTCAATGTAATTCAAGGCTTCCGATTATAGATTGCTGTGTTAATTTCTTGGTATTGAGATTGTATGGTGTAAGAAAGGGTTGAATCTATATTAGCGAAAATATTCTTTGGACTTGCTAAGTGAGATTGTTTCTGGGTTGCTAAACCAAATATTCCTATTGGTCCTAACATAAAGTTGTCTAGGGATGTTTTTTTTTTTCTTGGTAAAAAAGGTATGCATTAAAGGACATCAAGGGGATGCCAACCTAAAGTACAAGAAGTCAATCACCTTGTAGGGTGTCGCAGAAATAAAAAATTACATTAAGTTCATTTGCCACAAGTCCACTATGCCAACTATTAACTGCACTAAATTACTGCTCTTTGCTTAATCGAAGCTCCGAGATTGAATTTTTAAAAACCTTTCTATTCCTCCCTTTTCCAAGCAGACCAAAAATTTGCGAAAGGAATGAGATACAAAGCCTTCCTCTTTTCCTTTGTTGCCCAAATCCCTTTCTAGGCCCAGAGTTCCCCTCCCTCAGATCTAGCGCTAACCCACCTTTGTTTGATAAAAGACAAAGCAACATTCCAAGGATTTCTAGTCCAAAGGCAGCGGAGAAGAGTATGGTCAACTGATTTAGCCTCAACTGTGCAAAGGGCACATCTATTGGCAATGGAGAACCCCCTATCCAAGGTCAAGATCTTACCATGAGCTACTTCCTAGGCAAAAAATAAAAAAATAAAAAGAAAAATTTGGGGCAACTATCTTCCATAATTGAGTCTGAGGGGATTGAATGTTGATTGGCTATTGGATAAAAAGTTTCTCGTAAAAGGATCTAACAGGGAAGACCCCCTTCTTGTCCAAGGACTAAATAGGAAGGTCAAGCATGTTTTAAGGTTGGATTTGGTAAAGATGACCATAGAAATTAGTGAGTTGGTGAAGTTCCAAATCTTCCACATTTCTATGAAAAGAGGTATTCTAGAAAAACCCTTGTAGTGATGCTTGAAGGTGCTAGCTAGTGCGAGCATCTGTGTCACAAGCAATGTTTGTAAATGGCTGGAAAAGAGACACTGAGAGCCACCAGATAGATCCACACATCATGCTTGACCCCACTTGAAATCTGATAATGGAGAAGAAGTCATTCCAACCTTTCCTAATCTAATTCCACACCCCTGCGGTATAAGTTCCTCTGCTAGCCTGGCAGGTCCACCCATTGTTTGCAAGCCCATATTTGATAGGCACAATTTTTCGCCATAGGTGATCCTTCTTCGTCATGAATCTCCATAACCAATTTCCAAAAAGGGATTTATCGAAGATGCAAAGGGACTTTAAACCCAAGCCTTTTGAACTGATTGGTTGTTTCACTAGGCCCCATTTCACTAGGTGGAATTTGAATTCTATTCCCGAGCTCCCCTTAAAAAACCTCCTTTGGATCCCTTCTAGCCTTTTGGCAATGGAAATCGAGAGAGGGAGGAGAGACATGAAGAAAACCGGAAGGTTTGTCAAAGTACTTTTAATAAGAGTGAGTCTACCTCCTTTTGTCAAGAAGTTCCTTTTCCATCTTTCTAGCCTTTTTTCGAACTTCTCGATGATGGGGTCTTAAACTCTTGTCTTTAGATTTGGCTCCAAGAGGTAGACTGAGACAGCTGAAAAGGAAGGATCCTAATTTGCACCCCAAGAGACCTACAAGGACAGGTCCTCCTAAACCGTCACTGATTGGAATGATTTCACTTTTTTTGAGGTTAACTTTCAAACCTAAGACGACCTTAAAAACTCTAGGGATGTTGGACCTCAATTTGAAGAAAAACGTCTATAGGCAGTTGGTTGGCAAGGTGATCTACTTAATGTCACTAGATATACTTTTGCAATGGGGTGGTGAGTTAGTATATGGTACAACCACATTAAGATGATGTTTGTAGAATTTTGTGGTATCTCCTAGTAGAGGTTTGACTATAAATATAATAAAAACTATGAGATCATGGGATACTCTGATGCAGATTAGGCTGGCTATGTTCATGATCAAAGGTCTATTACTGGATAATGTAAACTTGTGGGAGGTAATCTTGTTACCTGGTATAGTAAGAAACAAATTACTATATCAAAATCCAGTGCTAAAATAGAATACTGAGCTATAACTCATATTGTTAGTGAGCTTATGTGGCTGAAGTCTCTTATGTCATAGATGTGATTCTCGGTAACAAAGCCAATGGATATGTTTGTGATGTCAAGTTGCCATTTATATTGCTAGCAATCTAGTATTTCATGAGAGGACAAAGAACATTAAAGTTGATTGTCATTTTGTGAAGGATTTTGTGTTGAAGAATATCATAAGAACTCCGTTTGTGAAATTTGTCGATCAGTTTGGTGATATTTTCACAAAACCTTTATTTAAGTTTGCCTTGTCTAATGGTTGTAACAAACTAGGGTTAGGTACGTTTATATACCTACAGCTTGAGGGGGAGTGTTAGAAGAGAATGCGATATTTTAGTAAGCAGGTTGTGTAAAATGGAATTATTCTTATTAAAACATATGAGGGCAGACTTGGAGGTGTACGTAAGGCTCCATAAACTACCACCTCTTTTTTCTTCTCTTGCTTTCTTCTTCTTTTCTTGTTATTTTTTCTTCTTCTCTACTCCATCACTTAATTTGAGTAGGAAGATGTATTTTTCAAAACATGTGGTTCGTTCAGCTTTTTACTTGAAAATGTAGGCGTGGTTTGCCTTTTTATAGTGTCCTCTCAGTGTTTGTGTTTTTTGGGCTTAGTCCCTCCATTATTACCCTAAAGAATTGCTATCATAGTTCTATAGCAGTTGTAGTAGTCACATACTGTCTGTCATGTAACATAGCACTTCATAACGGAATCGGGACGCAAAGCATCCATTACACACGTGCTATTAAAAATCATGCTCTTCACACAACAAATCACGATTGGTTCATGAAAAGAAAAATGAAGAAAATGAGAAAAAAAAAGTATAATAAAAAAAAAGTTTTTTATCCGATCCTATGTTGACTGTGTCAACCATTGTGTAATGGTAGCAGTCTGTAATGGTTGCTACGATTCTATTGATGACGCATGTGTTGCTAAGCCAATACTAATTGTACATTGTAAAAAGTAAAAACCAATAAAAAGGATTATAATAAGAAACTAGAATTAAACAAGAACCATTTTCCATGTGGTCGGGAATGTTAATTTAATATGATAGAATTACAAATTTTAAATTTTAAATTTCTTAAAATTTTTTCACATATAGTTAAATACCCAGAGTCTAATAAATTCAGTTTCATGGAGAACTTTTCAAAAAAAGAAAATTGCAATTGCATTCTTCAGATTATTCAATAACTTGAGCAGCTTTCTCGCAAATACTTATGGCTATATTAATATTCCAAATGTTAACACTTGCAATATCCTACTTGTGTTCACTATAGAACATAGATGCGATTAGGCACAAAAATCACCACTGTAAAGGGGGAAAAAAAGGAAAAAGACACTGACTTTTCTTGAAGTTTGGCAAAAAAAAAAGTGACTTTCCTTGAGGTTTTTAAAATCCACAAACCTTCCATAGCTTTGGCAAAAAGATGCACTCTCAGCTGTCCTTGAGTTGTCAAAAATCCCAGAAACTCTCTGTACAATTAGTTTTTGAGACATTTATACCCCTCTTTCCACTCACTGGTAAATTAAGGAAAGGGTAGAACATTTTGAAACCTTAGGGAGGTGCACTTCTTTTTGCCAACCAACTAGCGGGAGTTCAGTGTCCTTTGGGCTTCGAAATAAATGTCTAACCCCTAACACATAAACTAAGAAAACCACATAAACAACAGTATTTTCAGATAACAATGCCTAGGAAAATGCAAAAATTAAGATGCAATCCAAAAAAAAAAAAAAATTTGTCGCATAAAATTCCCACACAAAATGTCTTTGTCACCGGACAGAAATAAACAAATAAAACAATATCAGATACTTCTCCAGTCAACACTCCCAGTAGAATCAATAGGATCATCTTACTAACAGAAATTTAAAGAGCATAAAATGCAGGAAACTAAAAAAGGTTATGAAAACACACCTAATTTTGGTCGTGCACGAGCAGCTGCCTTAGGGTTTTTTGCCCTAAAATACATGAATGAGTATAAATTTATACACAGAAAAAATTTGGCAAGAGAGCCAGAGCATGCCAGAGAGAGAGAGAGAGAGAGAGAGAGAGAGAGAGAGAGAGAGAGAGGGACAAACCTGCTTTTCAGCGCAGAGATACGGCGAGACTTCCGTTTCACTGCGGAGCCTTGGCGAGATCGAGTTCGAGGAGCCATGGCGCTTCTCAGAATCTCAGTGTAGAGAGAGAGAGAGAGGAATCCACAGTGCTCGGTTCCCTCCTTGGTATCTAATGTGGCGAGAAACGCTTTGTCGAGTAGTCAGGAGGTCGTTGACAAAGAGTCCGCTTTTTATGTTTATTTTGTTTTTGTTTTTGTTTTTGTTTTCTTTAGGAAAATAGAAATGCAAATATTTTATTAGGAAATTTGAGATTTTGTTTCTTCATCATTTTTTATGTAATTTTTTTTTTAATAAAAAGGATCAATTGAGTCTTTCAATTGGGTGTTTGCCAATTCAATCTTTTAAGAATTACAGTCATCAATTGAATTATCTAAATATTGTAATATAATTAACAATTTTTTTAGATATTAATTTTATTACATTTTAAATAGACATTGGAGTATTTGTACACAATCCTAATTTTATTTTTTTTAAATCTTATAACAACATAGATTTAGTTGTATTGAGATTCAAATAATTATATATTGAAAAAGAAGTACTTATTTAATTAAATATTAATTTTATTAAAATTTAAATAGACATTGGGGTTATTGTACACAATTCCTAAAAATTTTTAATTCTATCTTGGAACAGCATAGATTTAATTGTATTGAGATTCAAATAACTATATAATTGAAAGGACATACTTTTTTATTTTATATTCATACTTTTATTATAAAATAAATTTTTCTTTACTAATTTATGTATAATAAAAATAATCCAATTGTGCATAATTATTTTATTTTGGCATGATTTTAATTTTTTAGATAATAATAATTATTTATTTGAACATTTATATTTAAAAAAAATCTCAACCTGAAAGCATTGATTTGTTGTAAAAAAAATAATAATAATAAAGTGACTAAATTTGTTTTCTCGTTAATTATGATGCAATATTGGTATGTTTGAAGGAAAATAAATTTGCATCCTTTTTTAATAAAAAATTACTAAATTTATATGCTCACTAAATTTGTTTTTCTGTTTTTGCTAAATAAGAAGTATATTGAAAAGGTAAAATTGTAGCCTTCGGACTTTTCTTTTATCCAGTAGAAGTCTGCACTAAGCTTGAACCATACACAGGAGATAATCAATTTATTTTTCCATGGACCTTCTTGCCTCTCTCAAGATTTTAAGTTGAAACCTCCAATACAAAAGCTCTAATGAATTTAGTTGATTATTTGAATATTAGTCAAGGAGTTCTTAATCTGACAATTTTCCTTAATTTTTTCTTCTTTATTTTATATTATTGTTATTTTGTCAATATATATAATTTGTTGGCCTAACAAGGTTTAAAAATCTTAATTTAATGATAACAAATCAAAAGAGCTTAACATATTTAGTTAAGTGATGATATTTCAAGATTAAAGTATTTTTAGATCAAAAATCAAGTAACTCAAGTAGTCAATGTCAAAGTGTTTGACAAGTCTGATGAAACCTCGAACTTAATACTACAAAGATTTTATGAAGCTAAAGACTGTTGAAAACTTAAAGTCAAACTGATTATGATGAATGAAAGCTGAAGCATGAAAACTTAGTGTTTAAGATAGTCTTATATTATACAAGTCTCATGTAAGTACCTCAAAAGATTTCAATATGGTTGTATGAAGGTCTTATGAACAATTATTAACTTAGAGACCATGTTTTGAAAACCACTGAAAATGTTTTTTTAAATCTCATTTAAGTTTTCAAAGATCTAAGGTTTAAAGTGTTGAAAAACAAAGTTTTCAAAAAATTACAAATTTAAGCGACTAACCTTGTAAGATCAGTTGACCGACACCTTTAATGTATTAAAATTCAAAGTTTTTAGAAAGTTATAACTTCAGGCGGCTGACCATGTTTGCTCAGTCGATTAATAATTTTAATGCTCAGTAAATTGAGCAAACAAAATAGAATCAGTCGACTGACCCCATTCTGAGTTTGACATTTCGTTGAAATATAAAGGATTAGATGACTGACCCTGCAAAGTACAGTCGAAAGACCTTCAATTTTTTAAATTTAAAACAGCGAGAGAAAGTTTCCAAAATTGATTGCTTGGTCCCCAAATATTGTGAAAATTTGGGAAACACTCCAAGTAACTTAGGGAATATGAAAATTAAGTTTTTCTATCTATAAATACATGTGAAAACGTAAGATTAATTACACCTACAAGCAACAATCAAATTAAACTCTTTCTACTCTCCAAAGTTCTCTTGCTAATACTTTTGCTGAAGTACCTACTGTGATTTTGTTGATAAAAGTTCACGGTTCTTAGCTTTTCTAATTGAGTTCTACAATCTAAGAAAGAACCCGGGTGATATTTACTTCGAGCTTCATCTTTCTATATTGATTTTGATAGAAGTATATTTGTTTTCAATTATACTAATCTGCTCTTGTTGAGAGTTCTTATTGTACACAAGATTGTTTCTTGTTTTTCTCTTGTTGTTTGTGACGATTCAGGGTTGTTGAATCGTTAGCTAACGAGAAGGGGTATTCTTGTTAGAGAGGGATCTCCACCTAAGAAGGAGAGAGGTTGTAATTTAGCCTAATAAAAAGTTGGAATCCTCATAGCAATTGCTTGGGGTAAGGATGTGGGCTGCAGGGCGAACCTTGTAAAAATTTGGTTTCGAGTTTTTCTTCCCTACTCTCTTTAAATTTTGCAAGGATATTAAATGTGTGTATGATCTTTATATCTTGCTAAACTTTTGGGGAGTGCTGGAATTCTAATTCTTAAGCATATTAAATTTAGCATACATTAGCTAATTGTTTGATTTGATAAAATCATCAAAGTTCTGATTTTTGAATATCAAAATAGCTGCAAAGTATTTTAAACTAAAAGTTTTCAAAATTTGAATATATGAAAATTATATTTTATTGATTGAAGTAAAGGAATAAATTTTGAGTTTTGAATTTAAAATTTGAGTTTTATTTCTAAACTATTCTAATCTGATTTTTGGAATTCAATCAACTAAGTATCAACATCAAAGGTTTAAACTTGAGATTGAATATTGGTTAAATGTAATTAATCATCAATTGTATTGAGGTTATTGGTAAATTGCTAAAAGTATATATTGCTGAGATTAAAATTCAACTAAGGAATCTTTAAACATAAAGTACGTAAAGAAATTCTAAGAAACCCAATTCATCCCCCCCCCCCCTTCTTGGGAGCTCGCCATACTTTTCAATTGGTATCTAAGTGGGGTTGTAGTAAATCTTAAACTAGAAGCTACACAAAGATCTCTATGGCATATCTAGGTGTATCTCCTTTTTTTGAGGGTCAATCCTCCTCTCAACCACCCATCTTCTACGGTGTTAACTACACATTTTGGAAACAACGAATTAGAATATACCTGCAAACCATGGATTAGAAAGCTTGGAAAGTTGTCACACATGGTGACCTTGTCTCTACCAAAACCGTATACAATAAAGAAATACCAAAAGAAGAAAAAAAATGACTGATAATGATTTAAAGATGTTGCAAATCAACTTAAGTGCAATGAATGCACTATATTGTGCCCTTGATGTAAATGAATTCAATAGGGTCATGGTATGCAAATCAACCAAAGAAATTCAGGATAAACTTAAAGTAACCTATGAAGGAACTATTGATGTAAAAGATAGTAGAATTGATATGCTTACTAGCGAATATGAAACATTTAAGATGAACCCTGATAAGACCATCACTAGTATGTACACTAGGTTCACCCATATTATAAACTGTCTAAATGCATTAGGGAAAAACTACACTACTTATGAGATGATTCAAAAAATACTTAGAGCCCTCCCACCTATTTGGGAACCTAAGGCCACTGCAATAACTGAAGGAAGAAATTTGAAAAGTAACTCCCTAGATGAAATAATAGGATCTCTTCTCACATATGAGATGACAATAAAGGAAAGAAATTCGGAAAGTAACAAACCTAAGAAATCAATAGCCCTTAAGGTTGTTAAAGAAAGTTCTAGTGAAAAAGAAGAAGACAATGAACTAGACAATGATGATATAGCCTTGATTACGAGACTTGAAAAATTCTTCAAGAAAAATAAGAAATTTACCCAGAAATTTAGACGCTCAAAATTTGATAAAGGAGAAACAAGCAAAAAGGAAATTAAGAATGAACCTCCTACATGTTATAATTGCAAAAAGGTTGGGCATATTAAACCTGATTGTCCACAACTCAAGAAAGACAAGAAGAAGAAAAAGAAGGCAATGAAAGTCACTATGTGAGATGACACAAGTTCAAGTGAATCAAAGAACGAATCACGTGATAAGTAACAAACATCTACTTCATGGCTAAAGATGCTGAGGTAAATTTCTACTCTAATTCATCTGAAGAATCTAGTGATGAATCTTGTAGTGACTCATGTGATAGCATGCCCTCATATAGAAATATTTAGGTTGAACTATTTTCTTTGCATAAAAGGTTCATAAGAGTAACCAAAAGAAACTTAGCCTTGAAAGAACAAAATGAAATACTTAAAAATCAACTAGAGACTTCAAAATCAGCTGAAAATGAAAAGGACTCACACATTGATGATCTCATGAAGAAAATAAACAAGATGTCTTAAGATTTGGTAAAGTTACAAATAAATGGTGAAAGCAAGAATGAGTGAGAAATAAGTAACCTTAAAAGTAAAATTGAGGATAAAGATAAAATCATCTACAATTTTACAAAAGGAAAGGAAAACTTTGAAAAGCTGGTTGGAACACAAAAAATGTCATTAGACAAAGAAGGAATTGGATACAATGGAATTGAAAACAAGAAGAAAAAGTATTTCTATATGTGATACTTTGTAAAATATGTGATACTTTGTAAAAGAATCAAAATATTATGCCAACACATCTTCCACAAATGCTTATGAACATACTACTTGCTTCTTGTGTAAGAAAAAAGGACATATAAAGTTTGAATGTCCATTTAAAAGGAAAAATGTTAAAATCAATAAAGTATGGATAGTCAAATCTGAAAATAAACCTAAAATAAAAAGACCTAAGAAGGTTTGGGTACAAAAAAGTAACACCTTGAACCCTTGTTGTACGTATGCTTTATGACCACTCCATCAAAAGATAAATGTTACTTAGACAGCGGATGTTCAAGGCACATGATTGGAGACAAATCAAAATTTACTACACTGATGCAAAAAGATGGTGGATATGTCACCTTCAGCGACAATGCCAAAGGTAAAATTATCGGTATCGGGAAAGTAGGTAAAGAACCTTCCTTAACCATTGATGATGTTTTACTAGTAGATGAGCTAAAACATAATCAACTTAGTATAAGTCAATTAAGTGATAAAGGCTTTGACATAATCTTCAAGCAATACAAATGCGTACTTGAAAATCAAGAAAAGCGTGATATTTTATTCACTACAAAAGGGTTGATAATGTGTATTATATAAACATTGAAAATCTAAAATCTCAAGAAATCACATGCTTAACAGCCATGAATGAAGCTAGTTGGCTATGACATAGAAGACTAGGACACGTTAGTATGGACTTGTTATCGAAATTAGCTAAAAATAAATTAGTCATAGGTCTACCTAGCACAAAGTTCATAAAAGACAAAATTTGTGATGCTTACTAAGTTGGAAAGCAAACTAAGACTAGTTTTAAAAAGAAGAAACACATCTCTACTAGTAGGCCCTTAGATCTTATCCACTTAGATTTATTAGTCCCTACTAGAACACAAAGTTTATGAGGAAAGCAATATGCTTTTGTCAATGTTGATGATTTCTCCAGGTTTACGTGGGTAATCTTCTTAGCTTCCAAAGATGAAGCTTGCTAGATGTTAATTAACTTGTGCAAGAGACTTCAAAATGAAAAAGGGTATGAAGTTCTAAATATCAGAAGTGATCAAGGAAGAGAATTTAAAAATAAAGAAGTTGATAAATTTTGTAATGATCATGAAATAAATCACAATTTTTTAGCACCTTGAACTCCACAGCAAAATGGAGTCGTTGAAAGGAAAAATAGATCTCTTCAAGAAATGGCTAGGACCATGCTTAATGAGCATAGATTACCTAAGTATTTTTGGGCTGAAGCGGTAAATACTGCATGTTATGTGATAAATAGAGTTTCCATAAGATCAATCCTAGATAAGACCCCCTATGAACTATGGAAAGGAAGATAGCCTAGCATATCTTATTTTCATGTATTTGGACGTAAGTGTTTTGTACTGAATGATAAAGAAGACTTAGGAAAATTTGATGCAAAATCAGACGAAGGAATCTTCCTAGGGTATGCATTAAATAGTAAAGAATTAGAATCTACAACAAAAGAACACTCACAATTATAAAATCAATACATGTATCCTTTGATGAAGCAAATCCTTTTACTAAATCAATTGATAGTGAGGAAGCGGAAACACTACAAAAACGAGAAGACTTTGAGATTAAAGAAGTCAAAGATGAGAGCAATGAATCAATATCAAATGATGAACCTATAGAAAATTCTGAACTACCTAAAGAATGGAAGTTTGTAAGAAATCATCCAAAAGACCAAATCATTGGTGAACCTTCACGTGGTGTATCCACTAGATCCTCATTGAAAAATTAATGCAATCATTACGTATTTCTATCTCAAGAAGAACCCAAGAATATAGAAGAAGCCTTAAGTGATGACTCTTGGATAGTAGCTACGCAAGAAGAATTAAATCAATTTGAAAGAAATAAAGTATGGAAATTACATCCTAGACTCGATGATCATTCAATAATTGGAACCAAATGGGTATTTAGAAATAAAAAGGATGAGAATGGTATAGTAGTACAAAACAAAGTCAGACTTGTAGCTCAAGGATATAATCAAGAAGAAGGAATAGACTACGATGAGACCCTTGCTCCCGTAACTAGATCGGAAGCCATAAGAATGTTATTAGCCTATGCATCTCACAAAGAATTTAAACTCTATAAAATTGATGTGAAGAGTGCATTCTCAAATGGATTTATAAATAAAGAAGTCTATGTGACAGCTGGTAGCAGTTGTGCACAAACACTCTATATAAAGCAACAATTAAAAGATGTTAATTTAGAGTATTTAGCAATACCTATAAAGTGTGATAATACCCGCGCTATAAATATCTCCAAAAATCCTATATCGCACTCAAGAACCAAACATATAGACATAAGACATCACTTTTTAAGAGATCATGTACAAAAAGAAGATATCTTATTAGAGTTTGTGAATACAAGTGTGAGAACCTGATTAAAATGAAATTTGAATAATTAAGAGGGAGAGAAATAGAAACAGAAACAGAAGGATGCCGTAGACTTTGTTGACGACATTGTATTTGGAGGATAAGATAATTTTAAAGAGATTGCCTAGATTCGTCGACGAATATAGGGGTTCGTCGACGAGTTTAGTAGAAAATTCGTCGACGAATACAGGGATTCGTCGACAAGAAAATACCGAGAGGGGGGTTTTGAGCCGACTAAATTTTGTCGACGAAGGCTGAATATTGTTGACGAAATTTGTGAAAGACTCGTCGAGGAATGACGTGGCTCATCGATGAATCCTCTGCTCTATATATATGAAAAATCCAATTTTTAAACTTCATTTTTAAGCTTCTTCTCCACTCTCTCTCTCTCCCCTTTGGCTCTCTCACTCTCTCTCTCTCTCTCTTCTTTTTTGGGCCATTTTTACTCCGGATCGACGATCCGAAGTCACCACGATGCTCCTGGGGAAGTTCTCTCCAAATCTGCTGGGGTGGATCACTGGTGAAAGTTAGTTGAAAATCATCCCTAAGTTGAGGTAAGGCTTTTTAAGCCAAATTAGACTTTATGGTAGTTATAGGAAATGATGTACGCGTGAAAGTATTGATGTTTAATACTGGAAATTTTCAGTTTCAGGGTATTTATCAAGAAATCCTACAGGTGTTAGGTTAGGATATTTTAGGAGCTTTTTTAGTAGTCAGGTAAGGGAATAAACTAAAACAGTTATTTTTCATGCAAATTATTATTAATTATGAGTAAATTTATTTTCAGAAAAGTATATGCTACATTTGTATATCCCATATGAAATGTATGTTCGGAAAATACTGCCATTATGATTAAAATGTATATGTATGTATGAGATGCCATAAATGATGATTTTAGAACATTAAGTATGACTTTAACGGCACATGTGTGGCATGAACATTATTATTATTTTTTTTTTTTTGTGAAGTGAATCATGATATGAATGATTTTAAAAGTAAAGCATATTTTCAGGTATTTTGAAAAGACGTGTAATGTTATTTTGAGTTTGATGAATATATGATAAATGAGTTATTTTCAAAATGTAAATACCTGAAATGATTCTGGCGCGAGGCCATATTTACGTTATCGGTGCGAGGCCGTATTTACTATGATTTCGGCATAAGGCTGTATTTACTATGATTTCAGCACGAGGCTGTATTTACTATGATTTCGGCACGAGGCCATATTTACTATGATTTCGGCACGAGGTCGTATGCATGATTTCGGCGCGAGACCATAATTATAAAATGTTCGGCACGAGACCGTATTTATGAAATTATGTACTATGAGTTATCAGAACTCGGATGTTAGTTTAGTTCAGTTCAGGAGTTCGGTACCGTAGCTATATGTATAGATCATATATCTACGTCAGATTAGTGCTAACCATCCCACAAGGGGATGGGAGATGGATAGTCGATGTGGCTTTCAATAGAGTGTGGACGTCCACCTGGCAGTCCGGATCAGGGTGTGGCGGGCCCATCGTACTTACAGACATATTTGACTCGACAGTGGTCGGTCGGCCATTATCGGGTCCCGCCTTCCGGCTGCACAACCCGTCATGGGGGGTAATACATGACACCAGTTAGCTATTCATCCTGGGTATATTTTCAGTACTATTCAGCTATAACAGATGTTTTATGTATGATATGACTTATTAGAAGATATGAAAGCATGTGAATATTCAGTATGATAAGGTGAATTTTTATGAAAATATGAAATGCACTGTATATGTATAAATGCCTTAAATCTTCATGTTGCCACACTACTGTATTTAGTTTATTTTCCCTTACTGAGAAGTGTTTCACCCCCAAACTTAATTAATTTTTTAGGAGCCCCTGAGAGATCGACGGGTCAAGGCCGCCATTGAGCTTGTGAGATTACCCTGTGAGGAGGGTAAGATTTTGTAATAGGGTCAATGTTATTTTTTGTTTGACCCTAGAGATATTTTGATGCATAAGAGGGTGTATAGAAGTATAGTTTTATAATGTTATAGAAAGCTCTGGTATTATGCTTTATGGATGAATGTTTAGATTTTATGTTTACTGTTGCGTAGATTTCCGCTGTGTTTGACAGGTGTCCCCATTACCCACGGGTTCGGGTTGACTTTTCCATTTATTATGTTATATTTCTTATTTAGGAAATTGAGGTCGCTACAACAAGTGACCAATGGGCAGATATTTTTATCAAACCTCTTCCAGAAGATAGATTTATATCTATAAAAAGAGAACTAGGATTGTTACATAGCAGGGAAGTTGTTTAAAGAGGATATTGAATGAGTATTAAAGTAGAGTTTGAAAGGCAAGTGAGGTAAGGCAACTAGAAAAATAGTCACTGTCGACTGAACCCTTTTTGACTTTCTCAGGTTTTTAAGAATCAGTAAGGTCAAACGACTGACCCTCTGAGCCTCAGTCAACTGACTCGCTACTGTCTGGGTAAATTTAAATGCATAAAATTGTCAGGCGACTGACTCCCTCGATTTCAGTTAACTGACTAACGACATTTTAAATACTTACAGTGCGTGAAACCCTAATGTTTTAAAATCCTAGGCACCTGACCATAGTTCCTCTCTTTTCTTCACTCATTCTCCTTCGAACCCTAGTGCTTCTACACTCAAAACCCTCCGATTAAAACTTGAAGAACATCATTCCAAACCTTTCCCTCACAAATTTCTAGGGTTTTACCCTTTGGTTTTCTCTCTTGAACTCACAATGCCAAGAACAAAAATGACTGGACATAAGGCATCATCCTTAAGGCAAGATGATAACTCTTCAATCAAAAAATGGCCTGTCACTTCTCATGCAAAGCAGTTATACAGAGATCATCTCCGTACAACTGATCCTATTCTCGCTAAGGTTCTAGACACAACGTTCTTTGAAGAAGAATTTCCCAACATCCTACCCATGTTTAGGAACCTAAGATGGAAAATTTTCATTACTTACCAAGCCAAAGGACTCTATCCAAATTTGGTCAAAATTTTCTATGAGAATATAGTTAAAGGAGAGACGGTAACCACTATCGAAGTTATGGGAAAATCCATCACCTTTAATCCACAGACCTTGGCGACTATTTTCAATATCTGCCAAGGAGAATTTGAATGTCCTTCCTTTGGGCAATCATGGATCATGGAACAAGGGTTCACTCCTGAAGAATTTTTTACTCTGATTATGGTTGAAGAGCTTGCTTACTTTGGAAATCCTCCACTTTATAAACAATTGAACCTTCAGGCACAAATCCTCCAAAAAATAAAATCATCACATACAACATTCTGCCTCAGGTTGGTTCTCATGACTACGTATCATATTTGGACTATTTCGTTATATGATGTTTGCTGAAAGAGAAGAAGCTTGACTTATCGAGCTTAATTCTTAAATGGATGATCTCTTGAACTGAAGCCTGACAAGTAATTCTACCTAATGGAGGAATTCTGAACCTCCTCTTTGCTCATCTCCATGTTGCCTCTCCAACTGACTTATTTATCAAATGTACCCACTATGATCTTTTCTCCTCTACCACACTCAAACAAATGGTGTATGAGAAACATGAGCACGGCTGGTTTCCTAAAGGCGAAAGGCGCCAAAGACAAGCTCCTAAGCCACAACCTCACGTTCAGCAACCTACTTCTTAAGCTAATGTTGCACTATCATGGTTCCTTGCTTATCACCAACAGTTTACTGATTTTAGTGGAGAAATGAGGTCTGGACTTAGCTCACTTTAGGATAATTTCGCATCTCTTCAAGTTAACTATTCTTCATTGGATCAATGGCTTGGTCGGATTGAACAACACATAGTCGGCTCATCCTCTTCACATGACAAAGCTCCAATGGATATAAGCTCTGTTGATGTTGGTGATGAAGATGAAGATAAAGATGATGATAATGCAAATTCTAGAACTGCATAACTTTATTTTTATTTGAACACTTTATAGTTGTATTAACAAACATCTTTATGTGTGTTTTTGCTTTTTAGATTTATTGCTTATCGGGCTAAGCATGTTATATCGTATTTATCGTATGCTTGTGGTTGTTCATTGCTTTAATTTTTGTCTGTGTTTCTTGATATCTTACTCTTTTTGATTGATGTCAAAACGGGGAGAATTTCTGAGCAAAATTTTTAGTTTTTTATGAATGACTCACTACAAATTGAAAATTTGGGCATGATGTTATTGAGCATGATCCTGAATTCTAGTATAATATAATATTACGTATGATATTGATACATGAAAATGACATTGACATTGATTTTTGAAACATACACTGCATTAGCACATTCATGATGACATTGACATTGATTTTTGAAACATACACAGCGTTAGTGCATTCATAATATATATATATATATATATATATATTACAAATATTGTTAAGTTGATGCTTATTGTAAGGGGGAGCCTTCTTAAGGCTTACGCATTGTTAGCTTTGGTGCAATCCCAAAAGGGGTGGGGGGGGTGAATTGGTATTTAAAATTTATTGCCTTAGGTCAATTCACTAACAACAGTATTACACAAGCCTAAGGTCAATCTAGTGCATGTAAAATAAATCAATGTAAATATACAATAGAATTTAAACTGCAATAAACGTTTAACTAAGCATGCACAATAAAGCAGTAAAGGAGACGACACCCAGAAATGTTATCGAGGTTTGGCCAAATTGCTTACATCCCCGCTTTGGCCAACAAGTACAAGGATTACCACTATAGGCTCACTTAACGGGTGGAGCGACACCTAAACAACAAGGTCAATTAGCACAAGGCTGACCTTAACCTTTACAACCAGGTCAATTAAGGGGCTGACCTCAACCAACACGCCTTACTAGGATGACGCACCTAACTTTCCTAACTGAGTCTAAGCCAATCCGGGACTATTCCAGGACTAGTCTCCCTCTTCAGGCCCGTGCCTAGAAATACAAAAAATGTATATATAATTTTGCGTACAAGGAAATGCTTCTTACACTAAGCTGATTATGTACCACTAAGCACAATGTAATTAATACACTACCAAGAGATAGGATTTGATAAGCTCGGTGTAGTCTGAGTGTATACTCTCAAATATTTATGCAAATATAGAAATCAGTGTGTGAGACTATAAATGATAGGATCTTTGTGTCAAAACAATATTTCAATCACAATGTACAGACGAAGATCACAAACACACTTCAAATATCTCAACAGATAATATTTCTCAATATAAAGCACAAGAGATATTCAAATTTAATTTATAAAATAATTTGATCTTTGTGTTCAAGAAAATAAAATCAATCAAAGGATATTTCAACAAAGATCTTTTTGCGTATGCATAGATATCTCAAAAAAATATTTCTCAAAATAAATCACACGAGATATTTGAAATCGATTTGCAACAATTTATTAAACAAAAAACAATACGAACTCTTGAGTATTACAATGATGATGCAAAACTCACAAGCTCTATGAAGTTTTCCTATGGAAGACTTATTAATGAAGTCTCATAGAAAAACTTCAAGCTTACTATCGGATAAAAATATATATCAATCAACTAGAACAAATGAGAGTGTAAGCTTAACTAGATACTCACAATAGCACTCTTACTTAACACGATTTGCAATGAGGATAAGTAAGAATGAAGAAATATAGCTTGGATGTGAGAAATAGAGCTTTTGAGAATTAGAGGATATTTGCTAATTGTTTTGCTAATCTCTTACTAATTATTCCAA
Source organism: Malania oleifera (assembly GCF_029873635.1). Taxonomy (NCBI): domain Eukaryota; kingdom Viridiplantae; phylum Streptophyta; class Magnoliopsida; order Santalales; family Ximeniaceae; genus Malania; species Malania oleifera. The sequence continues at coordinate 138,887,388 of NC_080418.1, forward strand.
ATGAGGGGGTATATATAGACAACTCCTAAAATATAACCGTTAAGGACACATATGAAATTATTAGGAAAGTTTTAATACAATTTAATTATTTTAACCCCATTTAAAAAAGTTAACCACAGTAAAAATATTGGGGCAACCCGAGAGGTCCGGTCGACGAGAACAAGTTTGGTCTACCGAAGTTCATATGGTTCGGTCGACTAGGCCGAAAATGTACTTGGGACATGGTCAACGGGATATATGTGTCAAGGGCAATTTTTCGAGGTTCGGTTGACCAGGAGAAAAATGAACTATGGTCTCGGTCGACCATAAAGGGCGTTTTTCCAAACAGTGCGGTTCGGTCGACCAAGAAGATTTGAACTAGATGGTTTGGTTGATGAAATCGTTGGGACATCTCCCGAGGACCCTCAGTCGACCAGAGAGTTGGAGTTCATTTTGGGCTCGATCGACTAGGTGGTCAATAAGTTGACTCAAAGGGAATTCGGCCGACCGGGTATAAATGAACTATATCAATTCGGTCGACCAGACTGTGGTCAAATTGTTGACCTGGTACGGGTTCGGTTGACCAAGTGTATTTGTACATGGAGGTACAGTCGACCAAATGCACCTATTTAGAGCATTTTAGTCCTGTTTAAGCATGCAAACACCCTATTCAAATGACCATTCATATATATCTATATATATATATATGCATAAGTGAGTATCCTAGGGTCATTTCTAGGTCCTTTTTAGTTTGAATGCATCGAAAAAATCCGGTGTCGGTCGACCGAAGGGTGTTCCCTAAGGTCTATCTATGGTCATAAGCTTATCGATCCTGCCATGCAGGTAAGACATTAATTATTACAGACCATTTCCTATTTACTATTACAGACTCAATATGATAAATATAAAATACAATGAATACACATGTTGAGTCTTCGTCTTCTACAAGTTCATGTGCGTGCACCATATGATACTTTCAATTGGTCCTACACACAAACTCATCAAACCACTAAATACTAGAGTATTTGTCATAATCAAAACAGGGTATGACCCCTATGGTCAACAATCTCCCCATTTTTAATGATGACAAATATTTGCCTACTTCTCCCCCTTTTGGCAACAGTAAAAAGGGTCTAAATAAACGTTGAAGCAAATAGGCAAATAATCATCTGAATACAGGAAATTTTTGGGAAAAGGTTTTTAGAAGTTTGGCAGCATGCCGTTTGAAAACAGAATATTTTCCAAACATTTCTATAAACAAGTGACCTGATTAAGTAATATATATTCAAGATATCTACAACTACTTATTCAAATAGTCTAGTATTATCAAAATATTAAATAGAAGTATAACTTCCAGTCATTCAAGAGATAGAATAGTATGCATTTCATAGCACAGACAAATTCATAGAGTATAAAGCAATGACTGGTTTAGCAGTTATGCACACAAACTATATAATTGGCTATAAAAATGATTTAAATGACATGAAAAACAAAATTAGACCATGAATATGCACAAACCATTTGCAATCTAAACATATCATAAGACCCGTGGAAGATTTAAGTTAAAGGCACACAACATATGATACCAAAGGGATGTTTGAGCATAAAAATAGTCTAACAAGTTCGCATGCATTTTCATATGAAATTACTGAACCAGTTATCCAATTTTGTAACCATATATGTATATAATAATAATTATAATAAGGCAAAAAAAATAGTTTTAAAATTAGTTCTTGCCATAAAGTACTAAAAATAAATACATATGTATATAAATATACACATATATCCCCCTTATAATGTTTGCTTAAAATACTGGGGGGTTGCTTGCCAAAAAATTATTTAAATATCATGCAAGGAAGCAACAAATTTTCTGGTTTGTCAATAAAGCACATACTAAAAAATAACCAGAAAAGCCACAACCATGATGATCCTAAATATGTCAAACAATTTAAAATAAGGATCGCATGGCAAACACAAACAGCATGTGGCAAAGCAACACATTTCAGAATATGATTTTCAAGAAGAACAATGCATTCAAGCACATGCCGCAGATGATTTCAAAATATATCTAAGCAAAAAAGTTGGTGAGCATAATATGATAGGCATTTCAATTTTAGATGCTTCCCCTATCAATTTGAATTATTGCTTCGATACTATAAATTACTTATACTTTGCAAGGGATTGATTTCATTGAATATGCCAAAGTATAAGTGAACACACAAACCATTCTTCAACAACTATATTGGATGTCTATTAACAACATTTATCTCAAATCAGTATAGTCATACCTATAGACAACAAGTGCACCGAAAATAGATATTAAGGCATTCAATGCAACTCATGATCCAAAAACATTTCATATCAAAACATGAGACTTTACGTGCAGGATATAATGTTCAGGGATATCAGAAGAGCCTTAATATTTCAATAAACAATAGTGATGCATGTGAGACCTATAAGTTCTTTCTATAGGATAGGTGCTCAGCTCTCTAAGTGCTTGAAGATTATGCAAGGATGAAACTTAATTTTCAAATATTTTTCACTCATCCTTTTGAAAATATTTTAACGTTAATTTTATCATAATCATCTTTAATACAAGATTTTATATGGGAAAATCTTGACAAAAATTCGGCAGCATGCCGTTTGTATATATGACATTTTCCTATAAAAACTTGCACCTGATAGTAGGTTGCCTTCAACGGATAAATTATATAAAACAAGCAACAACCTAATATCCACAACTAGCATGCAATTCACATCAACTGCAGCCGCTATGCAGGAGACATTTTAAACTAAGCATGCATTTCAGTAGTTCAATCAACAACTCATAAAAGAAATGAACTATCCAATAGATGATTTGAGTAATAGCTAACAATGGATAGTCATGAGATTAGTGCAGAGTTGTTCTCACAAAGGCATACAGACATAGAAGCATAAATAAAAATTGAGAGCACTTTAATGTATATAATCATGAAAGAATATATGCTCCTCTTGAGTTATGCACTCAACTCTTTTTATGTCTTTTCTTTCATCTTCAAGTTCAATAACCAAGAGTTATAATATTTTCAATGATTCTACCTTGGTCTTGAGTTCTTAGGCTTAACTAACCAAAAAGTCACAATGATTATTTCTTCAAATGAGCTAAGCCAATATTTGCCTATTTTCTTATGATTTACAATATGTGAGAAGTCTAAGTTCAAATGAATTTTCATTTTAAGGTTCATGTATAGGTTTCTTTGAAATTTTGTTCCATCATATAGATTGAAACCTATATCAATTAAATTAGCCATTTTAACTTAATTCATGAGGATGAAGTTCTTAAATGATTTTATGTAAAGTTTGAGAGCTTGGAAAAAAATTAAATACTCTTAAAGATTAAACATTTTATTTAAGTTTAATAGAGTATTCAAAAGTAGGACATTATACAAGATAAGCATTTTAAAGAATATGTCCTAACTAATTCTAGCAAAAAGCATTGTGGAGGTAGGAACTGACGCTCTTTGGTTATTGGAATGTATCCTTTAGATATGATCATAATTTTAGAGCAAGGATACGAACCAATGAGAAGATGGATCTTTACATGATGTGATCAAGGAATGGTAAAGATTTCCTATGGAGGATATAAGCCAAAATTAGAGGATTTATAGTTTAAGCTTAAAGGGAATTTTTTGATTTGATAGTGAAACTTGAATCCCCTAGTGGAAGCCTCTAGTTTTGATAAAAAAAAGTGTCTTTTAATAAGCACCAGAAATATTTGAAATTTATGATAAATAGTGCTTCAAGCCTAGAGTGATGACTAAATTAAAATTTAGTCTTTTAAGTTCAGTGATGGGTTTAGGATTGAATGATATATAGTGTGAGATGGATTCCCTAAACCACAAGCTTGTGCAATGGACAATGTATGCTTAACTTACATATTCATATTTAAGCATGAACTAAGTAATTTGAAATTTAATACAAGGCAAACATGTCATGTCCATTTGGAAGTGGATTTTTATTCAAGCAGCCAATAATTTCAAATTTCAACCAATGAATATATGCATTAATTTCATATTGGTTTATTTGCTTGAATTTTCGAATTGGCTTGATTTTTCAAAATACTTAGTATGTAAGATTTTAAATAGTGGACATGTACTAAGATTTTACAATTTCAGCTCGAACCACTTCCTAAACCTTTGGTCAACAGTACCCCCTATGGCTAATCCTGGATGCTAAGGAAGAATTATGTGATCATTTAATTCCTGTTTGAGTAAATTCTTCCTTGAGTTTCAAGGGGTTTGCTTTCTCGACAACCCATACCATTTTTCTATCTTTGATTTTTGATGGGTTAGGACTTGGTGGTACTTTGACTCTCCAAACTTGTTTAGGTTTCACACCTTTTCTTTTAAATGGGCAATCAAATTTTGTGTGCCCCTTCTTTTTACATAAGATGCATATGGTGTGAGTGTGTGGACTGAAGGAGGTACTAGCAAAGTGTTTCGTTTCTTTTATAAAGTACCCCATGTATAGGTTTTTTCTTTTCTTATTTTCAATCCCATTATAACCTATACCTTCTTTATCTAAGGTCATCTTTTGTGAGCCTAGCAATTTATCAAAGTTTTCCTTTCCTTTAGTAAACGTGTAGATGATCTTAGATTGGTTTTCTATTTTCTTCTCTAGATATTGAATTTTTGAGTTTTTAAATTCTTTGCAAACATTCTGAAGTTTCATGAGTTCTTTAGACATATTGTTTGCTTTATTTTCAAGATCATGGATATAAAGATCCTTTTCATTTTCAATTGTAAGTTGGGATCTTACTGCACTCAATTCTTTTTCTAATTTTTCATTCTTGTTTACTAACTATTTAATTTTAAAATCATTTTCCCTTTCAACAAGAACTTTTGATTCACATTCTTTCTCACATGCCTCATACTTGTTTTTCAAAGCAATATATCTTTTATTAGCTTTAACAAGTAACTTATGAGTTTTAACATATTCAACTTGCAATTCCTCATAAGTAGGCATGCTTTCACTATCATTAGTATCACATGATTCAGTATTAGATGCATCATTCAATTCATCACATGAATCATTACCAAATTTATCTACTAAAGCAGAAGGAACAGAGATGACCTTATTATGTGTTAAAGCAACAAAGCATTGGTTACCTCCTTCAAGATTAGTAGGGCTTAAGTCATAAGGAGAGATCACATTATTTTGCATGGGTGCTCCATATCTCCTCTCAAGTTCATCCCAGATCTGCTTAGCATCACTACATGCCATAACCTCACATAAAACTTTAGAATCTAAAGCATGCAGTAAAGTATTCATGGCATCAAAATTTATTTGTACTAAGTTCCTATCATGATCATTCAGTTCACACTCAGATTTAGGAACACTAGTGCAACCATTGAATTTAACAGGCACACTATCACCCTGATCAATGACATTCCAAAATTTCCAATTTAAAGCTTTCACATACACAGTCATTCTAAATTTCCATACAACATAATTATCACCACAGAATACTGGTGGGTGTGTGACTAACCTACCCTCACATGAATGAGATGCACTAACATGAGCCATCGTGATCTTTTACTAAATAACGGTTAAGTCTAAGTTACGAGACTCTGATACCAATTGTTAGCTTTGGTGCAATCCCAAGAGGGGGGTGAATTGGTACTTAAAATTTATTGCCTTAGGTTAATCCATTAACAACAGTATTACACAAGCCTAAGGTCAATCTAGTGCATGTAAAATAAATCAATGTAAATATACAATGGAATTTAAACAGCAATAAACGTTTAACCAAGCATGCACAATAAAGCAGTAAAGGAGACGACACCTAGAAATGTTATCGAGGTTCGGCCAAATTGCCTACGTCCCCGCCTTGGCCAACAAGCACAAGGATTACCACTATAGGCTCACTTAACGGGTGGAGCGGCACCTAATCAACCGGGTTAATTAGCACAGGGCTGACCTCAACCTTTACAACCAGGTCAATTAAGGGGCTAACCTCAACCAACACGCCTTACCATGATGGCACACCTAGCTTTCCTAACCGGGTCTAAGCCAATTCAGGACTATTCCAGAGTTAGTCTCCCTCTTCAGGCCTGTGCTTGGAAATACAACAAATGTGTATATAATTTTGTGTGCAAGAAAATGCTTCTTACCCTAAGCTGATTATGTACCACTAAGCACAATATAATTAATACACTACCAAGAGATAGGATTTGATAAGCTCGGTGTAGTCTGAGTGTCTACTCTCAAATATTTATGCAAATATAGAAATCAGTGCGTGAGAGTGTAAATGATAGGATCTTTGTGTCAAAACAATATTTCAATCACAATGCACAGACGAAGATCATAAGCACACTTCAAATATCTCAACAGATAATATTTCTCAATATAAAGCACAAGAGATATTCAGATTTAGTTTATAAAATAATTTGATCTTTGTGTTCAAGAAGATAAAATCAATCAAAGGATATTTCAACAAAGATCTTTTTGCGTATGCAAAATATCTCAAAAAAATATTTCTCAAAATAAATCACACGAGATATTTGAAATCGATTTGCAACAATTTATTAAACAAAAAACAATTCGAACTCTTGAGTATTGCAATGATGATGCAAAACTCACAAGCTCTACAAAGTTTTCCTATGGAAGACTTATTAATGAAGTCTCAAAGAAAAACTTCAAGCTTACTCTCGGATAAAAATATATATCAATCAACTAGAATAAATGAGAGTGTAAGCTTAACTAGATACTCACAATAGCACTCTTACTTAACAAGATTTGCAATGAGGATATGTAAGAATGAAGAAATATAGCTTGGATGTGAGAAATAGATCTTTTGAGAATTAGAGGATATTTGCTAATTGTTTTGCTAATCTCTTACTAATTATTCCAAATGAGGGGGTATATATAAACAACTCCTAAAATATAACCATTAAGGACACATATAAAATTATTAGGAAAGTTTTAATACAATTTAATTATTTTAACCCCATTTAAAAAAGTTAACCACGGTAAAAATATTGAGGCAACCCAAGAGGTCCGGTCGACTAGAACAAGTTCGGTCGACCGAAGTTCATATGGTTCGGTCAACCAGGCCGAAAATGTACTTGGGACATGGTTGACTGGATATATGTGTCAAGGGCAATTTTCCGAGGTTCGGTCGACCAGGAGAAAAATGAACTATGGTCTCGGTCGACCATAAAGGGTGATTTTTCCAAACAGCGCGGTTCGGTCGACCAAGAAGATTTGAACTAGATGGTTCGGTTGACGAAATCGTTGGGACATCTCCCAAGGACTCTCAGTCGACCAGAGAGTTGGAGTTCATTTTGGGCTCGATCGACTAGGTGGTCAACAAGTTGACTCAAAGGGAATTCGGTCGACCGGGCATAAATGAACTATATCAATTCGGTAGACCAGACTGTGGTCAAATTGTTGACTTGGTACGGGTTCAGTCGACCAGGTGTATTTGTACATGGAGGTACGGTCGACCGAATGCACTTATTTAGAGCATTTTAGTCCTATTTAAGCATGCAAACACCATATTCAAATGACCATTCATATATATATATGCATGAGTGAGTGTCCTAGGGTCATTTCTAGGTCCTTTTTAGTTTGAGGGCACCGAAAAAATCTGGTGTTGGTCGACCGAAGGGTGTTCCCTAAGGTCCATCTATGGTCATGAGCTTATTGATCCTACCATGTAGGTAAGACATTAATTATTACATACTATTTCCTATTTACTATTATAGAATCAATATGATAAATATAAAATACAATGAATACACATGTTGAGTCTTCGTCTTCTAAAAATTCATGTGCGTGTACCATATGATACGTTCGATTAGTCCTGCATACAAACTCATCAAACCATTAAATACTAGAGTATTTGTCATAATCAAAACTGGGTATGACCCATAGGGTCAACACTCATTTTTGCTCCTAATTTGTCATCATCAAAAAGGGGGAGATTGTTGGCCTAACAAGGCTTAAGAATCTTATTTTGATGAAAACAAATCAAAGGAACTTAACATATTTGGCTAAGTGATGATGTTTCATGTAACACCCCGACCCCGAGGGGCCTGGGATATTAACTCTTTACTACTGATTTACAGCGGAAGCAAATAAACTCGATTCTTATTAAACCAGAGCGCTAATTATTCATATTACAATCATTTATTTCAAAAGAAGGAAAATTACACAAACATAAATATCTGAAACCATACTAATATTTCTGATCAACCTTTATTTTTCTAATCCCCACCCGCATGCTTGCTAAGCCTGATTCCCGACATGTCCTTCAGAGTTATCTGAAATAAAATATGATTGGGATGAGACGACGCTCAGTAAGTAAATAAGATTATTATTAGTGTGTGGCCAAAATGAGTTTTTAAAGAATTTCGTAAAACAATAATGAATACTATAACTTCAAGATTGCTTTTAGAATAAACATAAATTTAACAATTTCTGCATAAAACTTTTGTCATCAATTTCAACAGTAAATTTTTAAATCATATACTATAACTGCTAAATTAAACTTTTAACTTTAAAACTGTAAAAATATTTAATGATAAACATACATATACTTTTCCTTATACGTTTTCCTTAGATCGTCATATAAGCACCAAAATGATCCTTTTCACGTAAACTTACACTTTTCCTTCAAATTATCAGTAACTTTGTACACGTAATTAAATATGTATAAACATATATTGTAAAAACCCACCCTTAGGCCTGTTTGCCGTAAGTCATGTTTACCCTCATGACTGGGTTGTGCGGTCCGAAGACTGGACTTAGCTGGCTGGCCGACCAAACTAAATCAACGTACGTAAACTTTAAGTGAGATTTTCCTTATTAAGTCCTGGTCCGGAACCAGGTGTGCACTCAGGAGAAATCCACTAACATAAATAACCACTCTGTAAACAGTGTGGGTGCACTCTGATCCGTATAAACTTTAAGCTGCGGTACCGAGCATCTGTAACTTTGAACTTTTGTTGCCATAAGGGGTTTTAAAATCATCTTATTATAATTCATGCAATTTAAAAATAATATCGTGAAAATCTCATCTTTACTCATATTTTCATAAAAATGCAACGTAAAAATAAACTCATGCCACACAATTTTTGTGTTAAATATATATATAATTTTATTTTTGAATAGAAAGAAATGCTAAAAATTTACCCGATGGGATTGGAACATTTCTTAACCCAAAAATAGATGCAAGTATATTAAAGATAGAACTGGTATAATTAAATATGCGTAAAAATAAACTCATAGAAATTTTGTGGAACTAAGTAACATAATTAAAATTTACGTACAAAATAAACTCGGGTATGAATTTAAAATAAAAAGAAACTAACATAATCAAAATTTACTTACCTTCTTCTTTTACCGCGTGCTACGAACACAATAACTATCTTTAAGAAATGAGATCGGAAAGAGTGGGTGATTAAGAATTTATTCAAAAATTCTCTCTCCACCACAAATTCTTTCACTCACTAATCCTTCTCTTCCTTGGAAAATTGTTGTGAAAAATGAAGGTTGAGAGCTCCCTATTTATAGGAAAATTTTGGGGAAGAAATAGAATTTATAAAAGTGTGGGGAGATGGGTGAAATTATAATTTTAAAAATTTAAGAATGGGCAAGGGATGGGCAAGGTATGGGTTGAGTGGAGGCTATTTGGGAGTGCTTGCCACCATTCCCACTAAATAAAATTTTAATTAATTACTTACCTAATTAATTAATCCATTACCTAACTAATTATTTTATTATTTTATTATTTTTCTTAATCATTATTATCATTATTATTATCATTGTTATTAATTTTAAACTTGAGTGGAGGCCATTTGGGAGTGCTTGCCACCATTCCCACTAAATAAATTTTTAATTAATTACTTACCTAATTAATTAATCCATTACCTAACTAATTATTTTATTATTTTATTATTTTTCTTAATCATTATTATTATCATTGTTATTAATTTTAAACTATTTTTAGTATTTATTTTATTTTATTTTATTTTTGAACAAGAATTAAATTTAAATTTTAAAAACTCATGTGGGCCCCACATGGTCTTGTGGGCCCCATGTAGTCTTGTGGGCCCCACACAATTTCGAGACCCAAATGGATCGTACGTAACTCCAATAACTCTTATACGATTTTATGCATCCTGCATAGTTTTGAGACTTGTGAAAACCTTCATACGGCTTCGGGACTCATGTGGGCCCCACACAGTCTTGTGGGCCCCGCATAGGATACCTATATTATTATTATTTTATCATATATTTCTTCAAATTATATCAGTTAAAACATTGTTTTATGTACTCATTTACGTATATAAACAATGTCTTGTGGCTCTGGGACTCATGTGGACCCCACATAATCTTGTGGGCCCCACATATGATACCTATATTATTATCATCTTATTATGTATTTCTACAAATTATGTCTGTCAAAACACTATTTTATGTATATATACTTATTTACGTGTACAAACAGTGTCCATCCTGTTCATCTTATGAAATTCCATTTTGACCAGGCCGACCTCTAGGGAGCGACTGAGCCGCAATGGTCTCTGAGCACTCGCTAAGACAAGGTCTTTCTTAGGCATCAAACATGAAATCAAGGATCCTACAGAAAAACACTTCTGTATTGATATTAACTTAATGACTGTTTTTATTATTTTATTATTATTGTACTTTAATCATATATATATATATATTTTTGGGTCATCACATTTCAGGACTAAAATGTTTTTAGATAAAAAATCAAGTGACTCAAGTAATCAATGTCAAAGTGCTTGACAAGTCTGATGAAAGCTCGAACTTAATACAATAAAGATTTTATGAAGCTAAAAACTGTTGAAAACTTGAAGTCAAGCTGATTATGATGAATGAAAGTGGAAGCATGAAGACTTAGTGTTTAAGATAGTCTTATATTATACAAGTCTCATGTAAGTACTTCAAAATATTTCAATATGGTTAGATGAAGATCTGCGAAACAATTATTGACTTAGAGGACAAGTTTTGAAAACCCCTGAAAATGTTTTTTTAAGTCTCATTTAAGCTTCCAAAGATCTAAGGTTTAAAGTGTTGAAAAGCAAAGTTTTCAACAAAATTGCAAGTTCAGGTGACTGACCTTGTAAGATTAGTTGACTGACATCTTTAATGTATTGAAATTCAAAGTTTTTAGAAAGTTGTAACTTTAGGCGACTGACCATGTTCGCTCAATTGACTGACAATTTTTATGTTGAGTTAATTGAGCAAACATAATAGAATCGGGCGACTGACCTCAAAGGCTCAAGCGACTGACCCCATTCTGAGTTTGACATTTCGTTGAAATATAAAGGATCAGACTACTGACCCTGCAAAGTACAGTCGAATGACCTTCAATTTTTTAAATTTAAAACAGCGAGGGAAAGTTTCCAAAATTGATTGCTTGGTCCCCAAATATTGTGAAAACTTAGGAAACACTCCAAGTAACTTGGGGAATATGAAAATTAAGTTTTTCTATCTATAAATACATGAGAAAACGTAAGATTAATTACACCTACAAGCAAAAATCAAATTAAACTCTTTCTACTCTCCAAAGTTCTCTTGCTAATACTTGTACTGAAGTACCTACTGTGATTTAGTTGATAAAAGTTCACGGTTCTTAGCTTTTCTAATTGAGTTCTACAATCTAAGAAAGAACCCAGGTGATATTTACTTCGAGCTTCATCTTTCTATATTGATTTCGATAGAAGTATATTTGTTTTCAATTATACTAATCTGCTCTTGTTGAGAGTTCTTATTGTACACAAGATTGTTTCTTGTTTTTCTCTTGTTGTTTGTGACGATTTAGGGTTGTTGAATCGTTAGCTAACGAGAAGGGGTATTCTTGTTAGAGAGGGATCTAAACCTAAGAAGGAGAGAGGTTGTAATTTAGCCTAATAAAAAGTTGGAATCCTCACATCAATTGCTTGGGGCAAGGACATGGGCTGCAGTGCGAACCTTGTAAAAGTCTGGTTTCAAGCTCTTGTTCCCTACTCTCTTTAAATTTTGCAAGGATATTAAATGTGTGTATGATCTTTATATCTTGCTAAACTTTTGGGGAGTGCTGTGATTCTGATTCTTAAGCGTATTAAATTCAACATACATTAGCTAATTGTTTGGTTTGATAAGATCATCAAAGTTTTGATTTTTGAATATCAAAACAACTACAAAGTATTTTAAACTAAAAGTTTTTCAAAAATCGAATATATGAAAATTATATTTTATTGATTGAAGTAAAGGAATAAATTCTGAGTTTTGAATTTAAAATTTGAGTTTTATTTTTTAAACTTTTCTAATCTGATTTTTGGAATTAATCAGCTGAGTAACAACATCAAAGGTTTAAACTTGAGATTTAATATTGGTTAAACTTAATTAATCATCAAAAGTATTGAGGTTATTGGTAAATTGTTGAAAGTATATATTGTTGAGATTAAAATTCAACTAAGGAATCTTCAAATATAAAGTAAGCAAAGAAATTTTGAGAAACCCAATTCACCCCCCTCTTGGGAGTTTACCTTACTTTTCATAATCCATTTTCACCCCTTTTAAGTTTTACTTGCAATACATTACCATCACTTATGAGTATGCTTGACTTTATAATGGTAAATTGATAATTAATTTATATAATAAAGCGGTAAGTAAATTTTTATATAATAAAGTGGTAAGTAAACCAAATTATTTGATTGTTCAATTAGTATAAAATTCGCTTGTGTATATGTATGTTTCTTCAAAAGTTAGTTATTTGAGTTTTTTATGTTTTTTTTTTTTTGGTATTTTATTCAATATTCTTTGACTATTAAGTTCATATTTTTGGCAATGCACAATGGGATTTGTAAGTAAAATTCAAAAATAGGTTGATAAAAAATATTAAAATTTTAACTATAAAAACTTATAAAAACTTATTTAAAGCTTTGCATAAAGATAAAGTAAAGTAAAATAAAATATAGTCATTCTTAATTAGCGTAGAAAGTAACTTCAAAACATATATAAAATTTCAAGTTTAAATCTTACAAAATCATTGAAGAGATATTAAAAACTATCCCTACGACTCACTTAAAAAGTTTAAGTTGCTAACTGGTACTTTGATATGTTACAAAAGCTTTCTACGACCAAAATTATAACTCAAACTATGATGTGTCGATCTAGATTACTTTAACTCCACTTGCATCATCTCAGGTTGCTGTCTCAATACTTATTTCTTCCATTGTTTCCATCTTTACTAAGCATTTTACATTGGTAGGTGGTAGGTGGCCAACTTGGACAATGAGTTGTTTGCCTTGATGTTTTTAGATCAAGGTACTAAAGAGATAGCCAATGACTTCAAAGATATTCACTTCATTGATTTTATCTAACTTCCTTTGTGACGCCCCGATTTTCATACCAATTTTTTTTCAATAATATATAATAAATATCAATAAATAATACTTAAACATCGGCCACGTCATAAGTTCTGATACTGTATCAGCATAACCCAATCTGAAACGGGTTTCTTCTTGTTTGGAGGTAGAACCTTGATTCGCTGCATGTTTGGCTCGTGGCATTTTGATGAACTAATTGAAAGCCCTAGAAATTCGTATGTGGAAGATGATTTCCACTCTTTCAATGAAAGATTTTAGGTTTAGAAGCAAGGGGAATGGAGGAAAATGAATTTAGGTGAGTTAAGGAACCAAGTCCAGTTAACTGGAATTAAAGACATTAGGGTTTCACACTCAAAATATATAAAGCCCCAATGATCCAGTCAACTGGGTCTCAGAAGTCGACACCTGACTGAAAGGGAAGTAAATTCCTGCAAGTCAATGGCTTGTCAGTCGATTGGGATCACTGAACTCAGTCGCCTAACTTCCCAAAAATTTCAAATTTTCTTCTTTTCTCTTCTTGTATTCTTTCTAAACCACTTCCCTATTGTATAATAGGCCAAGTTCTCTTCTTATTGATATAAACCTTTCTTCTTAAAAAGGTTTGGTAAAAATATCCGCCCATTGATCACATGTATTTACGAATTCTAGTATGATATTTTCTTTTTGCACATGATCTCTTAGAAAATAATGTCTAATGTATATATGTTAGGTTCTTGAGTGTGATATTGGATTTTTAGAAATGTTTATAGCACTTGTATTATCACACTTTATTGGTATGGTAGAATATTCTAGATTATAGTCCTTTAATTATTGCTTCATGTAGAGTTGTTTGTGCACAACAACTCCCAGCTGCCAATTACCCAACTTTAGCAGTAGATAAGGCTACGAAGTTTTGTTTCTTAGAAAACCAAGATACTAGTTAGTCCTAGAAAATGACACATATCACTTGTACTTTTTCTATCAATTTTACATCTAGCGTAATTGGCATCTAAATAACTAATCATTTCGAATCCAGTGTCCTTAGGATACCAAAGTCCTAAGTCAATAGTACCTATTAAGTATCTTAAAATCCTTTTTACAGCTATTTGATGAGATTCTTTAGGAGCTGATTAAAATCATGCACATATGCATACGCTAAACATTATATCTGGTTTACTAGCTTATAACAAACTTCCTATCATACCTCGTTAGTTTTTTATATCTACTAATTTTCCTTTTTCATCCTTATCAAGACTTATGGAAGTACTAATTGGAGTTCCTATAGGCTTGCTACTTTTCATGTCAAATTTCTTAAGCATGTCTTTTATATATTTGGATTGATTTATAAAAGTTCCATTCTTGGCTTGCTTAATTTGTAGTCCTAGGAAGTAGTTCAATTCTCCCATAATGTTAATTTCAAATTCCTCTTGCATACACTTAACAAATTCCTTACATAAATAATTATTTGTTGCACCAAATATGATATCATCCACATAGATTTGGATAATGGGCATGTCTTCCTTCTTTGTTTTGATAAATAATGTGCTATCTACCTTTCCTCTAGAAAATCCCTTTTCTAGTGAGAATCTACTTCACCTTTCATACCAAGCCCCAAGGGCTTGTTTTAATCCATACAAGGCTTTTGTTAACTTAAACACATAATTAGGATTTTGAATATCCTCAAAGCCTTGAGGTTGTGCTACATATACTTCTTCATTTGTAAAACCATTTAGAAATGCACTCTTCACATCCATTTAATAAAGTTTTAATACTTTGTGTAGGCTAATAGCATTCTTATGGCTTTCATTCTAGCTACGGGAGCAAAAGTCTCATCATAGTCTATTCCTTCTTCTTGGTTATATCCTTGAGCCACAAGTCTAGCTTTATTTCTTACCACAATTCCATTTTCATCCTTTTTATTCCTAAATACCCACTTTGTTCCAATAATTGAATGGTCATCTGGTGTAGGAACTAATTTCCATACTTTATTTCTTTCAAATTGATTTAATTCTTCTTGCATAGCCACTATCCATGAATCATCACTTAGTACTTCTTCAACGTTCTTAGGTTCATCTTGAGATAAGAATCCATAATGATTACATAGATTTTTCAACGAAGATCTAGTAGATACACCTCGTGATGGTTCTCCTATGATTTGATTTATAAGATGATTTCTTACAAATCTCCATTCTTTGGGTAGCTCAGAATTCTCTTTAGTATCATCATTTGAAGTTAATTCATTTTTCTCTTCTTTCACTTTTATAATTTCTAAGTCTTCTGATTTTTTGAGTGGTTTGAACTTCTTCAACATTTATTGTTTTATTAAATGGATTTTCTTCATTAAATGTTACATGAATTGATTCCATAATTATAAGAGTTCTTTTATTATAGATTCTAAATGTTTTACTCTTTAATGCATATCCTAATAATATTCTTTCATCAGCTTTTACATCAAATTTGTCTAAACCATCTTTATCATTCAGTACAAAACATTTGCATCCAAATACATAAAAGTAAGATATGTTAGGCCTTTTACCTTTCCATAATTCATAGGGAGTCTTGTTTAAGCTTGATCTTATGGATACTCTACTCATTGTATAGCACATGGTATTTACCGCCTCAGCCTGAAAGTACTTAGGTAGCTTATGCTCATTAAGTATTGTTCTTGCCATTTCTTGAAGAATTCTATTCTTTCTTTTAACAACACAATTTTCTTAGGGAGTTCAAGGTGCTGAAAAATTATGACTTATTTCATGTTCATTACAAAATTTTTCAAATTTTTTGTTGTTAAATTCTCTTCCTTGATCACTCCTAATATTTGAGACACCATATCCTTTTTCATTTTGAAGTCTCTTGCACAAATTTATTAACATATTACAAGCTTCATCCTTGGATGCTAAAAAGAGTACCTAGGTAAACCTGGAGTAGTCATCAACTATGACAAAAGCATATTGCTTTTCTCCTATACTTTGTGTTCTAATAGGACCAAACAAATCAAAATGAATAAGTTCTAAAGGTTTACTAGTAGAAATATGTTTCTTCTTTTTAAAGTTTGTCTTAATTTGCTTCCCAAGTTGGCAAGCATCACAAATTTTGTCTTTTATGAATTTTGTGCTTGGTAAACCTTTAACTAACTTCTTTCTAGATAATTTTGATATCAAATCCATGCTTGCATGTCCTAGTCTTCTATGCCAAAGCCAACTGGCTTCATTCATGGCAGCCAAACATGTTACTTCTTGAGAGATTAGATTTTCAAGGTTTATATAATATACATTATTGACTCTATAAGCTATAAATAGAACTTCATGTTTTATTAGATTTTGAACTATGCACTTATCTTGCTTAAAGACTATGTCAAACCGCTTATCATTAAGTTGACTTATACTTAAAAGATTATGTTTTAATCCATCCACTAGTAAAACATCATCTATGGTTAAGGAAGGTTCTTTACCTATTTTTCCAATTCCGATGATTTTACCTTTAGCGTTGTTGCCAAAGGTGACTTACCCTCCATTTTTTGAACTAGGGTGGTGAACTTGGTTTTATCTCCGGTCATGTGTCTTGAACACCCGCTGTCCAAGTACCATTTTTCCTTTGATGGAGTGGTCCTAAAGCATACCTACAAGGAAGGATTCAAGGTGTTACTTTTGGAACCCAAACCTTCTTAATTCTTTTTAAGCCATATCTATTTTTAGTGTTTACTTTCCATTCATTTTTTATTTTGACATATTTCTTTTTGAGTGAACAATTAAACTTTATGTGTCAATTATTCTTGCACAAGAAGCAAGCAGTGTGTTCATAAATATTTGTAGAAGATGTACTAGCATAGTATTTTGCTTCTTTTACGAAATATCCCATAAATAGGTTCTTCTTCTTTTTGCTTTCAATTCCATTGTATCCAATTTATTCTTTATCACTAATCATCCTTTGTTGTCCATCTATCTTTTCAAAATTTTCTTTTCCTCTAGTAAAATTGTAAACAATCTTGTCTTTATCTTCAATTTTACTTTTAAGGTTACTTATTTCTAAGTCTTTCTTGCTTTCACCATTTACTTAGAGTTTTACCAAATCTTGAGACATGTTGATTATTTTCTTCAGGAGATTATCAATATGAGAGTCCTTTTCTATTTCAGTTGATTTGAAAGTTTCTACCTGATTTTTCAGATTTTCATTTTGTTCTTTCAAAGCTATATTCCTTTCAGTTACTTTTATGAACCTATTGTGTAAGGCAAATAATTCAGCCTGGATTTCTTTGTGGCATACTATCACATGAATCATTACACAACTCTTCATTAGACTCTTCTAATGAACTATAGTAGGAGTTTACCTCAGCATTGTGAGTCATGAAGCATATGTTGGCAACTTCTTGTTCACTTGATTCGTTCTTCGATTCGCTTGAGCTTGTATCATCCCATGTAGCCTTCATTACCTTCTTTTTTCTTTTTCTTGTCTTTCTTCAGCTGTTGACAATCAGGTTTAATATATCCAACCTTTTTGCAGTTATAACACATAAGAGGTTCATTTTTAGTTTCATTTTTGTTTGTTTCTCCTTTGTCAATTTTTGATCCTTTAAACTTTCGAGGGAACTTCCTATTCTTTATGAAAAATTTTCCAAGTCTTCTAGTAATGAAGGTGAAATTAGGAATAGCTTCCCAAGAGGGGGGGGGGGGGGTGGGGGTGAATTGGCTTTTGAAAACTTTCTCTTTAATTATTTTAAAGTCCTTAACTTCTTTTAATATTTAACCAATTCTTTGACTTGTTTATTTATTTTTTCAATCAAACAAGAACTTGATTTCTTTTGAACAATCAATCAACAATACAATTAAACACAATTAAACATTCAATCTTCAACCACACAAATAATTAAACTAGTCAAGCCAATCAACCACAATGCTCAAACCGATGTCCAATTTGATTGCCAACACTTTTAAATTGATGAAATCATTCAAAATTTAATACTCTTAGAATATAAAACAAATATTTATACCATTCAATCACAATCAATATAATATATGTAACTTTCAGCTTTTGATGTTTTCAGCCCTGTGGTGAATATGAGTTTTGAACAAAGCCTTATATATATGAAATTTCTTCTTCAATATGATGTTCAATATAAAATCCAAATACTTTTTCCAAACTTTAGAATTCAAATAAACTCTTAAGTTAATTTATTTTTGGGATGTTTAGCCAAGTAATGTACTCCCGTATGGTTTTCGCAAAGAATGGTTCAACCAACGTACTCCCTTTTGGTTTTCGCAACCCAAATCAAAATCAAACTTTAAGGTTTACTTGATTTCCAAATATACGTAGTTTATATGATTTTCAAATTTAAACCATCCACACAATTTAAATATGTGCTGAAAATAAAGAATAGGGAAAGAGAGAGTGAGACGGAGATTTTTATGAGGTTCGGCTTATACCCAGTCTACGTCCTTGCCTTTGGTAAACCACCAAAGGATTACTAAACTTGTTCCTTTAACGGGTGGAACAATACCTTTACAATACTCCTTGGTTAAGGCTAGAGCCTGCCTTCTCCAAACGATATCTCCTCGTCTGGTCACTCCTTAACTAGGCTAGAGCCCACCTCTCTAAGTAATATCCCCTTGCTTACCCAACGATCCAAACAACCCTTGGAATCGTAAATCTACAAGATACAAATCAAATAGATGCATACAAAGAATTTGCTCCTCAAAGAGCTGGTTAGTACACCAATTACAGCACAACTAATATACTTCAAAGTAAACAACACTATAGAAATTAACTTGAAGCTCAATGAAGAATATCACCGATTAATTCTTTCAATGATTAAAAGATTTAGAATTTGTAGCACAATTATGGTGGAAGAAGATCAGCGACAACTCAGTTGAATTCGTGCACAATATGTGAGCTTGAGAACAAAAGAGAGCCTTGAGAATTTGAGAGCAATTTGAGAGAGACTTTGAATTTTTTCAGAATTTGAATTCTTGGTTGTGTTGATTTAATGATCTTTGAGGCTTATTTATAGACTTTAAAAAGTGTATAACTTGATCCCCAAGTGGTTTGAAGTATTCCCAAGTTTCCATAAGTTTTGAGCTCCAAACAACCCCATTTAAAAAATTTGACCGTTACGAAAAAATTCAAAACAGCCGCGTGGCAGTAGCTTGTCCATTTTGGGCAGTTATTTGTCCAGTTAAAACAAAGGGGCAGTATGGTGTCATTCGTCTGCCCAAACACGCACAGACGCCTCAAAGTGCACTGGCAGTTGACTGTCCAGTTCTTGACAGTCGTCTGCCATGCTGTCAGCTTTAAGCACCCTTCAGTATTTTGGTTATAAATTTTTCTATATGACTCTAAATTTGATGATCTTGGTTTAAAATAAAAGCTAAGAGAAAATCCTAAGACTTTCATGTTGAACACATTTTAAAATAAGAATTGTTTGATGGAGAAAAATGTGCATCAATGCAGATCTAGAAAAATTGACAGCATTTGAGAAATCCTCTTTTTGGTGCTTTTTATTCCAAAACTGATTCTATTCTTTTTGAAACAATTTTTGACCTTATAAAAATATTTTCCAAGTATGTTCAAAGGTATCTAGGTCCAATAAATTTATCTAAGAGTTTCATGCATCCATATTGAAATTCTTTGAAGTACTTATATGAAATATCCTAGACTTTTTCAATTCTTGAATTCCTTGAGGTCTTTATACTTGTTTCATCTTTCTTTGAGCTTTTCATGTTGATCACTTGGGCTTTCATTCTTTGAAGTTTTTTATTTAATATCAATGCTCTCATGATCTTTAGGCTTTAAACTTTAAATCCATTTTTGAATCCATGCTTTAAGCTTCATATTGAATTCCTTCTTTGAAGTACAAGCTTTCATCAATTCTTTAACGTTCTATTCTTGAGTCCTGAAAATATATCACTTAAACAAAACATGTTAAGTTCTACTTGTTTTTTAGCATCAAAATAGGATATTAAGCCTTGTAAGGCCAACAGAAGGCTAGTTCTTCATCATCTAATTCCTTTTCTTCGTCTTCATCACTAGAGCTTTCTTTGGCAGCCTTAAGGGCTATTGGTTTCTTGTTTTTATTATTATTATTGAAATTTATTTCATTCATTGTCATCTCATATGTGAGAAGGGATCCAATTAACTCATCAAGAGAAGTATTTTTCAGGTTTCTTCTTTCCGTGATTGTTGTGGCCATATAAGAGGAAGTCCTCTAAGGATTTTTTGAATCTTTTCATATGTTGAGTAATTTTTCCCTATAGCATTTAAGGAGTTTATTATGAGTAAACCTAGTATACATGCTAGTGATAGTTTCTTCTGGGTTCATCCTAAATGCCTCATACTCGCTTGTGAGTATGTCGATTCTACTATCTCTAATATCGACCATTTCTTCATAGGTTACCTCTAACTTATCCCAAATTTCTTTGGTTGACTTACATGCCATGACCATATTAAACTCATTTACATCCAAGGCACAATATGGTGCATTCATGGCACTTGAATTAACTTGCAACATTTTAAAGTCATTATCAATCATATTTTTTCTTCCTTAGGCACTTCTTTACCATCTACTAATTTAGTAGGGATGTGGTCACCATGTGTAACAACTTTCCATACCTTCCAATCCCTGGTTTGAAGGTAGATTCTCACTTGTTGTTTCTAAAAAGTGTAGTTTACACCACAGAAAATAGGAGTTCTAGTTGAGGACTGACCATGAACAAAAGGGGATACACCTAGGTGTGCCATTTAAATCTTTATGTAACTTTTAGATAAAGATTATCTATAACCTTGCGCTGATACCAATTGAAAAGTAAGGTGTAGTTCCAAGAGGGGGGAGGGAGATGAATTGAGATTTTAAAAATTCTTTTTACCCTCTTTAATTAATTCTTTCTTAACTCCTTTTGGTTTCAGCAAACACACATACAAAGTTGGTTTACAATCACAAGTTTAGCGGAAAATTAATTTAGTTATAAACCTTTATGAATAAGGATTCCAATTTGAATACTTCTTTCAGCAATTTAATTTAACCAACCAATATAATCAAGATAAGATTCATAATAATGAATAATTCCAGCAATGCTTCCAAGATTCAGCAATTTAGTAAGTCAAAGTAGAGTTTAATTATGTAGCTGATAAATGCCCTGTATTAATAGACTTGTTTTCTTAATATGAAGCACAATAGAAATTTCCAATCACTCTTCCAAAACTCAGAATTTAAATGAATTTTCAATTAATTAATGAGTCTTGGGTATTGATTAATCAACGTACTTCCTTTCGGTTCCCAAAATCACAAAGTCAAATTAATTTTCAGTTTATTTAATATCCAATCAACGTAGTTTATATGAGCAGAAAATTAAATATCCAACCACATAGTTTATATGAGCAGGAAAATAAATGAGAGTAGGGAAGAGAGTGGCACTGCGAGTTTATGAGGTTTGGCTATCCCTACCTACATCCTCGCCTTAGGCAACACACCTAAGAATTCCACTATACCACTCCTTTACAGGTAGGAGCAACCTTTTACAATCCATCCTTCAATAAGCTAGATTTCGCCTCTCTAAATGATACCCCACGCTTGGTCCAACAATGATTCAAAACCTGAACCATCTACAAAAATAAGAACAAATTTGGTGTACAAAGACACTCTCTACAAGAGCTGATTAGTACAACAATAAAACACAATTCTATATACTTCAATTCAAAATAACAATAGAAAGAATTTGAAGCTTTAGAAGTATATCATCATGAGCTTCTTTCTTGATGGAAAGAATTCAAAATATGCTTAAAAATTTGAGAGAGTTTCATAGAAAAACTCAGTAGAGAATTTCAAAACGTATGTGTGTAAGAGAGCTTTTGAGAGTATTGTAAGCAAGGAAGCTTTGATTGCTTTGTATTGCTTTTGTGTATTGAATCCTTTATCTTGGGGGGTATTAATAGATGTTTAGAAAAGAGTATTTCATGTTCTCCAATTGACTTGAAGTGTTTCACAAGTTTTCATAATGTTTAGAATTCAAAAATTCAAGTTTGGAAAATTCTTGTTGTTTTTAAAATTTGAATTCTCGAAGAGTCAGTCGATTGGGTACAAAGAGTTAGTCGCGTGGATTATTAAAAATACTGAGAATTTCAAAGGCAGTAGGGTGTCAGTTGACTGGGTCATTACGAGTTAGTCGCATGGGTCCTCTCAGGTTCTCTCAAATTCCTTTTGTTTATTTGTTAGTCGCCTAGGCCATCTTAGTTAGGCGCCTGGACAGACAAAAAAAAATTGATTTTCCATTTTGTTTTCAAAAATATTTTGCTCTTTTTTTCCCCTAAAGTAATTTAAAACTTTTGAAAAATGTGGTCTCTAAGTCAATGAGTTTCCTAATAAGTTTCAAATCCAATCATATCATCATTTAAATGAAGTACTTACATAAAGACTCTCTTAAGACTTTAAACATATTCTAAGCTTGGAGTGTTCATGCTTGTCATTGGCTGAGTCCATCCTGTCTTTAAGCTTCAATTCTCTAAGCTTTCATCAAGTCATCTTAATTTGGAATTTATGCTTTCATATCCTTTAAGCTTTCATATCCTTTTCACGTAGTCTTGCAATGAGCTTTATGATTACTTGAACTTGAGTTTAAAAAAACCCGATTCTTGAAGTATCATCACTTTCAACAAAACATATTAAATTACTTTAGATTTGTTATCATCAAAATAAGATTAGTAAGCCATGTTAGGCCAACAAAAAAGATTCTCATTCTTTGTTTCTAGTATGTGTAGTTAACACCACAAAAGATGGGTGGTCGTGTGGATGAGTGTCCTTCACTGAATAGGGTTACACCTGTAACGACCTGCTTAATTTTCACACATTTTTTTCCTTAAATAATACAAATCAGTATAATAAATCCAGCAAATCATGATCAACCTGAACCCATGGGTACCATGGATATAACAGAAACACATAACGGAAGCCTAAGCAGCAGGAAACATAAAATCATCATTAACTCATAAAGTCATTTACATAACACTAGTTATCATAATACTAGAGTACTACATCCATTGTATTTATTTATACACAATACACAACCCAAAAGAGATCTAGGGTCAATTTGCACAAAATATGTCTGACCCTACCAAAACGCTTACCCTTCGAGAAAGGGCAACTCAGTTGTATCTATCTCAGCGGAGCTTTATCCGCTCTCCTATAAGGGGCTTCTGAAATGTTTATGAAATTTAGGGGTGAGACACGTCTCAGTAAGGGAAATAAACTAATACTAGTGTGTTGCAACATGAGTATTTCCATGTTCTATATAAAATCATACGTAAACATATCAGTATAACTATCTGTATCATATCTAGGAAACATATATTCTCATATCATGGCAAAACATACAAGATTTTCATAAACATAATTCATCTCATATAATATAATACGAAAACAACCCTAGTAGGATAGCTGGCTGTTGTCATGTATTACCCCCACATGATTGGGTTGTGTGGCCTGAAAGCGGGACCTGCTAATGATTGGCCGACCATTGCCAAGTCAAAAGTATAGTCTGTAAGTCCGATGGGTCTGCCAGACCTGATCTGTACACCAGGGGCGCTCACACTTTTTAAAACCACATCGACCATCCAACCTCACGCCACTCCATACAGCAGCGTTAACACAAATATAATGATGAATCATGAACACATAGTATCGGTACTGTGCAAGTACTAGCCTAGATCAAGCCAACCAGGTTCTGATAACATATAACATATAATGAAACTGTGATACATGGATATTTCATACCATTAATTACCAAATCAATATCATCATATCATTTTTGTATATATACGTATATCACGAAAATCATCGGCCCGTACGCCAGTATTTCACATTTTACCATAGCTCGACCCGTACGCCGGCAAACATACCCATAGCATAGCCCATACACCAGCAAACATATCCATAGCACTGCCCGTACGCCAGCAAATCACATACATAGCACGGCCCGTATGCCGAAAAATCACATACATAGCATAGCACATACGCCGACAAATAACATCCATATCATTATCATATTCCCAGAAAATAGTGTTTCATTATAGATTCTACTCATGCCACACGGAATAGGTTTTTCGTATATTTAACATACCATTATTTTCAGTAGTATTTCCCAACTATGTAACATATATAAATATATTTATTTTCCTATAATCTGATGTTTTAATAACATACATATATTTTCATAAAATAACTAGCTTAGTTTATCCCCTTACTTGATTCCTGAAGAGCTCCTAAAATAAACAGTCCTGCACTCGCAGGGTTCCCCGGTCAACACTCTAAAAAGGACATTCCCCAGATCTAAACTTCAGTATTTCTATGCATACTACGCTTTCTACAACTGTCAAAAAGTCAAATACTGAGTAGAAAACCTTACCCTGAATTTGGGATGAATTTCGAACTAGCCCCATCAACGATCTACTCCGACAGATATGCAGAGAACTTCCTCAGGAGTGTCGTTGTGGCTTCAGATCATCGAACCTGCGAGAATCCAGCCTTAGATCTTAGAGAGAAGGAAAGAGGGACGAAAATCTAGAGAGAGAAGGAGTTTCTCGCATGATTTCTGCTAAAAAATACAATTTTTGCATTCTTATACATTGGCCTTCGTCGATAAGGCCTGAAGACAATTCGTTGACAAACTCTTCCCTCATCAACGAAATTCAGAGATGCTCAAATCATCCTCTTGGTATTTTCTCGTCAACGAAACATACCCTCGTCGATGAGGCCTATTGCCCCATTCCTTCTCCTTTCCAATTTCTATTTCCTTCCTCTCTATTATTGTTTAAATATTATAATTATTCAGGTCACTACAACACCGATGTGCGCCATTATGATCATTTACAAAAAAATGTTTAAGTCTAGTGTAACTTAACTCTGATACCAAACGTTAATTTAGGTGTAATCCCAAGATGAGGGATAAATTTGGTATTTAAAAATTACTTAAGAATATTTTATCACTTAATTCCTAATTTAAGATTTAACAAAATAATCACAAGTTAGGGAATACTTAGATTTCAATTTATTACGCTATCTAATAAAATTAATTAAAATTAATATCTTAACAAACACCGTGATACCCAATTAATCCTCAAATGCACGTAATATTTAGCAACATACATGCATATAAGATTGACAAATAAATGCAAGCGGAAATTAAAAGGAGATGAGGGAAGAGAGATGCAAAGACATATTTTTACGAGGTTCGGCCTACCCTAACCTACGTCCTCGCCTTGACTAACCCACTCAAGGATTCCACTAATCCGCTCCTTTAACTAGGACGGAGCTTCCCTTTATAGTCTATTGCTTACAAGAGGCATAGATACCTCCTCACCTCGATTCACAACTTGAACCGTCAATACAATAATATGATTACAATTTTCTGCAAACTCAAATGCTCCTCAACAAGCTAATGAGTATAATCAAATCCTAATACATACTCAAATTGTTGACCTTATAGGTCACACTCGATTTTGGTAATGACAAATACTTGTTATATTTGATGGATGTTTGAGGATATGTGCAGGTATACAATTGGCAAATCAAAATGATGGCACAAGAAGTAGAATTTGGAGACCTTGAAGACCTTATTTATGTTGTATTTAAATTCATTAATCATTATGGATCTGTAATAGTAAATAGGTTTTGGACTGTACTAATTATATACATCACCTGCATGATATGATAGGTAAGCTCAAAACGAAAAAGACCTAGAATGACCCTAGGACACTCATACATGCACAAATATATATATGGTTATATGGAAAGGGTGATCACATAAGTAAATAGAACCGAAATGCACTTTGTTGATTAAGGTGTAATCCCAAGAGGGGGGGGGGGGGTGGTGAAATGGATATAAAAAAAAAATTAAGCCACTTAGTTTCCTTTTACACACTTCTTATCAATTTACCAACTACTTTTTGTTGCTCAATTAAGTATGAGTGTGACAATCCTATCTATGCATGCAATATACTCACTTTAAATATAACGCGGAAAACAAAGAGTAAAATGAAGAGAGAAGACAAACGCGATTTTACGAGGTTCAGCCGACTTGACCTACATCCTCGCCTTGAGCAACCACTTAAGGATTCACTAAAAACCCTGCTCCTTAAAGTGGGACGAATCTTCCCTTACAAACCGCTGCTTACAGGAGGTACAACTCCCTCCTTATCCGCTGCTCACAAGAGGTACAGCTTTCTCCTCACACTCGGTTCACAACCCGAACCGTGTTTACAATGAAATTTGAAAATAACACTCAAAACAATGCTTCTAACAAAAGCTTGTGAGTACAATTCAATTTCCTATCACATTGACATATGATATAACTTGAAGCTCAAGAATGTATGAAAAATGATACAATCGTTTGATGTATGATATGTGTCAACACACAAATTCGTATTTAATCAAAGGTCTCAAGTAAAAATATATTTGAAATGCCTTGGAGTTAACTAGGGTTCTTGGTTTACTTTGTAAAAATGCACAAGTATATTTGAAGCGAACTAGTTAACAAAATCTTTGTCTTGAATACAAACTCAATCAAAATCACAAAGCTTCTTTCAAAGTTCAATCTTTCCACCAAACTAGGTTTTTCAATAAAAAGGCCCTATGAACAGAAAATATATATATATATATATATATATATATATGTTTATATACTCTTGAATCCAATAATCAATGAACCAAGCTAACAAGACTTTCTCACAAAATGATTTTTACAAAAATCAACTTTTATATGTGTATGCACACTTAAGATCTAAAACTCTTTCTAAAGATACTCAAAAAAACACAAGATGTGATGAGAGGTTCTTGAGAAATAAAAACTTGAAAGATCAAACCTCACTAGAAGATTGAAGTCTAGTAGAGTAAACAAGTTCCCTTTGAAAATCTGACTTGATTTGCCCAAGCTTGAAGATTTTAGATTGATGTATAGGCAATCGTATAACACTTTTCAATGATCTTGCAATAAGGTGTGTTCTTCTCTTTCTTGTGTGTCTAACTTGTGTTCTAGGGTTTAGATATTCATAATATATAGTATAATACCCTTAGAATTAATCTTAGCCGTTGGATCAATAAGATACTTCGCGTATCTTTTTAATAAAGAACTGATTTTTAGGCTTTCCCGCGAGTTCAGGAAACCGAACTCGACTTCAGGCTCCTGAAGTGTCAACTTCAGGCGCCTGAGGTTCCAAGGTTAGGCGATCGAGGTACCTCTGCCAGGTTCTGTCTTTCTCGTTTAATTCTTTAGGCGACTGAACTTAATCTTCAGGCAACTAAAGAAATTCTTCAGGCTACTGAGGTTTGAGTTTAGGCGACTGAAGTCCCCATTTTCTCAAATTTTCATTTCTAATTAAAAATATGCTTGGCTCCTTTTCTTGGGTCTTTCATAAAACATATTTTTCATGATTTTGAAAACATTTCAAGGTCCATGAGAGTTTCCTAATGATGTACATGAAATGCATGAATCCTAAAACCATTCTAAGTTATAATGAGCCTCTAATTAAATCATACAAAAATGTAAGTACATGAGTTCTAAATACCCTTTCCCAAGATATTCTTGAACTTTTCCGCTTGCATCTTGATTCTCGTACTCTTTGAGTTCCATGGATCTTGCCAAGATTTGTTAACTTTCCGTGCATGCTTAGTGTAAGTCCTATTCACAAACTCAATGCATAGATCAAATATCAAGTGATTTGTCATTATCAAAACAAGGTTGGACTCGTAGAGTCAACACACTTAAAATGCATGTTTGGTTGACCGTACTTCACAAGTACAAATATTTCGATTGACCGAATCGGTGACCAGGTCAATTGTCTGACCACTTCCGGTTGACCAAGTTATGCCCAGTTCATTCTACCCAGTCGACGGAACTTCCTCTGAGTCAACCATTTGAGCATACGATCGACCGAGACCAAATTGTAAGCCAACCACCTAGTCGACCAAGTTCCCACATGTGTCTAGCCAATGGTCTGGTCGACCAAACTACTTAAGTCAAATTCACCTGGTCGACCGAACCGCACGGAAAGGAAAAATTGCCTTAGAACCTTGTTGACCGATCAACTGAACTTTTGGTTCAAATCTTGCCCAATCAACTGAACTTGCACACTCGGTCAACCGAACCTTGCCTTCGGTCAACCGGTGTTCTCGGGTTGCCTTATTATTTTTACCGCGGTTAAAATGTTTAAATAAGGTTAATTTGGTTAAAATGTTTTAAAATAATTATAATAATTCCCTATATGTCTTGTATGACTTTAATCAAGGGGATGTCTATATATACTCCCTCATTTGGAATAATTAGCATCAGATTAGCAATCTTAATTAAGAAAAATACTATGAAATTCGAAAATCTCTCATACTCATTTTTGAGCCTCCTACACTCATTCTTACCAAATTTTATTCCTCAAATCTCTTTGTAAATGTGATTGAGTGTTCTTCTAATTAGGCTTAAGCTCTCTCTTGTTTTTTTGATTAAGGTTATTTTATTAGAGAGCTAAGCTTGAAGTTTCCCTAGAAGACTTTGCTAATAAGTCTTCCTTAGGAATACTTCATTGAGCATTTGAGTTTTGCATTGTCATTGCAATACTCAAAGAGTTCACATTGGATTTTGATTGCTAAAATATTTTACAAATCATTTTAAAAATTCTCTTGTGCTTATATTTGAGAAATATATAAGTTGAGATATTTGCTTGAGCGCTAAAAGATCTTTGTTGTTATACCCTTGATTGAGATCATCATTTTAATACAAAGATCAAATAACTATTTTTATAAACCATTATTGAATATCTCTTGTGGTTAATTTTGATAAAAACTTCTATTGAGATATTTGAAGTATACTTGTGATCTTTTTAGTGCACTGTGATTGAGAATATTATTATGACACAAAGATCTTGTCACTTACACTCTCCCATACTAATTGCATTATTGGCATTAATTTGAGAGGAGACACTAAGGCTACACTGAACTTATCATATCTTATCATTTGGTAGTGTGTTGATTTTATTGGTACATATTAGCTTATGTAAGAAGCATTTCCTTGTATACAAAAATTGTATTTCAAATCTGTTGTATTCCAGGCATGGGCCTGAAGAGGGAGACTAGCCCTAGTAAAATAGTGCCGGACTGGCTTTGACCCAGTTAGGAAAGTTAGGTGCCCCATCCTGGTAAGACGTGTTGGTTGAGGTCAGCCCCTTGAATTGACTTGGTTGTAACCGGTGCCGCTCCACTCGTTAAGTGAGCTTTAGTGGAATCCTTGAGCTTGCGAGCTAGATGCGGGGACGTAGGCATAGTTGGCCGAACCCTGATAACATATTGTGCGGGCATTTTATATTTTTGTAATTTATTTATCGCATATGTATGTTATATTGTGAATGTAACGACCCAAAGAATAATGATATTTAAATAATAAAGAGGGAGGAAAATGGAAATAGTAATAGAAGGAGGCAACCGACTTTGTCGACGACATTACATTTTGGAGGTGATAATTTCAAGAAATTTCCAGGGTCTCATCGACGAACATAGGGGTTTCGTCGATGAGGGTTCTTGAGGATCTCGTCAATGAGAAGATACTGAGAAGGATTTTTGGAAGTCTAAAATTCATCGACAAGGGTGCAGGTTCGTACAAACTTTCTACAGGACTCATTGACAAGGTGACGTGGCTCGTCGACGAATCCCACAGTATAAATAGTGCTTAAACTCATTTTTTATCCATGAATTTCAACGAAGATTCTCTCTCTCTCCTCTCTTTACGGTTCCTCTCTCATTTCTCTTCGATTTCGGATCCGTAAGTCACCAGATTGACGATCTGAGGCCACCACGACGCTCCTGGCGGAGTTCTCTCCAAGTCTGCTGGAGCGGATCGTCGGAGGGACAAAGTTGGATTTCATCCCAGATTCAGGGTAAGACATTTTAGTCAATTTTTGGCCTTCTGGAAGTTATAGGAAATGATGTAGACAAAGAAATATTGATATTCTGTTATGGCAAATGTTGTTTTCAGGGTGTCGTGTAGGAAGCCTTGCGGGGGTAGGACTCGTATACGATGAGGGCTTTTTAATAGTCAGGTAAGGGAAATATGCTATACTAGGCAAATTTAGCATGATTTTCAGTATAGTATATATATTTATACCAGATTATTATTCACAGCAGGAATTAATACAGTTTATCAATTATGAATAATATGATTTAAATTACTGTGTGGCTTGAGAATATAGATATAGTACAGAGACATGTTTTACAGCTATGTTTTACAGATTATACAGACAGTGAATATATTTTATAGTAATTACAAAATACCATGATTATACAGTTGATACATATTTAGTTTATAATACCATGACATATAGTACTACAGTTTATTTCAGAAAATATAATTGATACAGATACAGTTTATCACAGTGTCATGGTTTATACAATTATTACAGAATCATAGCAAAATAGATAGTTGTATATAGAGATGTATTGTATAGTATCAGACCCTGATGGACATTACAGATACAGTTTACAGAGCACGGTACCATAACTATATAGAGTGCAACCACCTATTTAGATAATACGTGGTTTAAAGGTCGATCGTATAGAACCAACGAGTGGACAGACTCTCCATTAGATATGGGTTGAGGAGGGCTGATCAGACCTATGGAGTATAGTGATTTAACCTAGTCGGCCAGCCAGAATAGATCCTGCCTACGGGCCGCACAACCCAGTCATGAGGGGTTAAATCATGACACACAATTATCCTCAAGGAAGTTTTCAGTTATTATTATGTATATACAGATTTACAGAGATAGAAAATATACTTATATAAATTAGAAGTATTTTAAGTAGAAACCTAAAGTACATATATGTTAAGCAACAGAATATAGGTGATGATTGATATTACTGGTATTATATTTACAGATTTAGTGATACATGATTATATAGTAATAGATTTTCACAGTATTGTAACTCATTTGTCACATAGTAGCAATAACATATTTCGTCTTACTGAGCATTGGCTCATCCCATTATTTTAACATTTTTCAGTTATTATTATGTAAATGCAGATTTTTAGAGACATAAAATATACTTATACAAATTAGAAGTATTTTGAGTAGAAACCTGAAGAATAGATATGTTAAGCAACAAAATATAAGTGATGGTTGATATTACTGGTATTGTATTTACAGATTTAGTGATACGTGATTATATAGTAATAGATTTTCACAGTATTGTAACTCATTTGCCACACACTAGCAATAGCATATTTCGTCTTACTGAACGTTGGTTCATTTCATTACTTTAACATTTTCCAGGTGATCCAGGTAGGCGAACAGATCAAGCTCGTAGATAGAGGGGCCTTAGTATTGTCCTGACAGTAGAGTGAGTATTTTTGGGAGTATTTTTTTGTATAGCCCTAACCCAGTTGAGGGTGTTTTTGGGAACAGTCATATATGTATATTTTGTAAAACATGTTAGCACTCTGGTATTGTATATAATTATATATGGATATGTTTATATGGATTCCACTTTTCGCTGCTTAGGTTGATGGATGGGTTTAATACAATTTGGTATCAGAGTATTATAAATGTTATAGTATATAAAAAGGAAAAATAGGCAGAATTCAAAAAGAAATAGCAGGTCTTTACAATGAATGTCGCGCATTACTTAATTTCCGAATGTTATATTTATCTGCGCATTTGAAACTGTATAGATAGACCCTAGGTTGCGAATATACTGTTGTCAAATTAGCTAAACCTAGGAATAAATTTTAATATTCCAATTCACCCCCCTCTTGGGAATACACCAAAACTAACACAAATGATATAACTTGAAGCTCAATGGAGTGTATGTAATATGATTAATAAAGTCTTTTGCTATAACAACTATCTGATCTTTGTATAAAGAGTATGTATGATAAATATGCTTCAAAGATCTAAGTCAAATTTATGATCTTTATAAGAATATTTAGACAATAAGCTTTCTCCAATTATCTAAATCAAATATATAATCTTTATAAAAATATTTAAACAATAAATTTTCTCTAAAGATCTAAATCAAATATATGACCTTTATAAAAATATTTAAACAATCAGTTTTCTCCAAAGATCAAATATATTTAACAATAACAAAGCTGAGATGAAATCTTTGAATAAAGAATAAACATGATAGTTTTCAAAAATGCAAAACTTTAGCAAACCCTTTTCTCAAAGAAAATCTTCAAGCAATGTATATATATATATGAAAAACTCTAGTTCTTGCTCTCAAAGAATATTTAACAATAAGTTTGTGTGAAGATGAACGCTTTAAGAATAAAGATTTAATATCAAGATATACTTTGCTTACTAAACCTCCAAGAACACGATTATGATTGCAACAATATGAATGAATGCCCTTTGATCTTTAAAATCAACGTAGAGAATGCCCCAAAACAGTTTTAATTTGATAGAGTGTAGGTAAGAGTGTTCAAGAGTCGTGCTAAACTTATTTAGAGTTTTTAGGTTTAATATTTATAAGCATGGTCGGTAGATGGGCGCATCTTGATTGTTGGATCAATCAAAATATATTTTAGTTAATAAAATTTTGCCCGTTGCGCGCTGGAGCATTAGTCTGCCCGACAGACTTGTCGACGAGTGCACATGTTTGTCAACGAGTGTTCAACACTCATTCATTGATGAGAACATTAGTTTGTCGATGGGTGGACTATTTGAGATTTTTGAGCTCTCAGTATTTTCTCATTGACAAGAGCAAAGTGTTCAACAACGAGTGGCCTTTAATCATTCGTCGACAAGACTAGGGGAATTGTTGACGAGGCCTCCAATTTTCAGAGTTATTTTGCCTCCAATGTGTCCATTCAACCTAGAACTAATGTCAATAAATTTTTCTTGAAATGCATGAGTCCTAAGGTCAGTCTAGGGTCTTTCCAAGCTTCCAACTACATCATATGAGATATGTAAATACAAGTAATACTAAATACCCATTACATTTGAAAACTTTGAGCTTCTTTATCCTTTTGCTTTTCTAATTTCATGGAGTGTGTCAGGTTGTATGTGCTTTAAGTTCCTCATGGCTTCCATGACAACCTTACCTTCTGTGCATGCTCAGTAATGATCATGTTCACAATCTCAATGCACAGGTAAGATACTATGTGATTTCTCATTATCAAAACGGAATTAGACTCATAGAGTCAACATTCAATATTCAATTGCTTCTTTCTTACAATGATACAAGACATATATAGACTTAGCAAGGGTGAGGGGGAGACAAAACATTAAATTACTAAGATAGCATGGGGAACAAGACAATAAACAACTAACAATTCCCACATAAGCATAGGAGACAAGAAAATAAATACACACAACTTACTAACGCAATAAATACTACAACTTACTAGACACAATAAAGACTCTCATATGCAAGCCAAGATTAATTGTCTTACAATATTACAAATTAAATACAAAACATAAGTCAAAGGGAATTCAAATCCATGTGGAGCCCACAAGATCGTGTGGGGCCCACATGGATCTTCAGTTGGATCTTGCTTCAACACTTCCTTAGGTCTTCAAGCACTTAATAATCCTAAAATAAAATGTCCAAGCAAATAGAAATCCAAGAAAAATAATAATAAAGTCTTCCATTATAAGTCTTCAAATAATCCATGCAAAACCTACATAACAGTTAGGAACAAAAGTGGACATTGAGAGGTTGTCGAAGTGTCATCATGTTGGCAAAGGAGTGGACATCAGGAGGTCATCCACATGTCACCATGTCTGCAAAGGAAACAGGTAGGGCATGTTGATCCCCAACATCTCTCCTGGGTCAAAAAGAATTCTTCTTCGAAGAATGAGAAGTGATGTACTAGGAGTACAACACCAAGTTGAGACGAAGGAGGTCTTGATTAAGAATCCAGCTCCTATCAGAAAATGACTTACCTCTCTACTTGACCAAGAACTTTTGGTATGATCCTACTCGTGTGAACATTGTCTTGTCATCCAAGATTTCTTCAATCTCATCAAGGTTCTTTGGAATGGGTAAAGGTAGAGGTACAGGCAATTTCAGGTTTTCAGGTTCATAAGGAGTGGGAAATAGAGTATGATCATCTGCATTGTTAGAATTTGAAGGTTCCATAAAAGATGATGCATCAAGAAATGGGATTAGATCTTCAACATTAAAAATATTGCTTATGCCAAAATCAATAGGAATATCAAGCATGTAAGCATTAGAACTAATTTTCTTCAAAATTATGAAAGGGCTATCTTTTTAGCATGCAACTTTCTTACCTTTCATATAGGAATCCGCTCAGGATGATTACAGATCATAACCATATCACCCTCTGAAAATTCTTCCAACCTGCGATGTATATTAGCACTAGATTTATAATGTTCATTATTCAAATTAATCTTCATTCTTATTTTAGAGTATAGATCATGTATGTGTTTTGCAAAAGAATTAGTAGACTCACTCACTCTAGACTTAGGCGATAGTGGAATAAGATCTATATGCTTCGTAGGACTATATCTTGTGACAACTTGAAATTAGCTAAGGGTCATGGTCCTATTCACTAAACTATGGAATGCAAATTCGATAGGAAGGCATAAATCCCAAGATGTTATGTTCACTCCTACCAAATACCTTAATAGGTCGCCAAGGCTCCTATTTGCCACTTCAATCTGCCCATCAGTTTGGGGATGGTTAGCACTAGAAAACTGGAATTTGGTGCCTAATATAGCCCACAAGGTTTTCCAAAAATAACTTAAGAGCTTCACCTCTCTATTGGAAACAATGATTTTGGGAAACCTATTCTTGGCTATGATCTATTGATTGCTCAATTATTGATGCATGTCCTTCAAGTGTCATCTTTCTTGAGAGTAAGGAGAACAAGATAGGCACATTGACTTATGCTCTCCTAAATAAAGTCATCTTCCCTCATTTCACTCACTTGTTTCATTAACTCCTCATGTTTTCTTGGGTTCACTCTATGATGTGGTAAATTAGGTAGAGATGAATTAGGAACAAGGTCAATGACATGTTGAATGTCCCTCAAGGGAGGCAACTCACTAGGTGGTTTAAAGATAACATCCTCAATCTCGAAAAGTATAGGTGATACTTATAGTGGTGTGTCATGCTCAGGAAGGGGTGTTTCAATCTCCTTAGGAACAACCACATTCACTCTCTGAGTATCATGACTCTTTTGCTCAAATTTATTTTTACTTATGATGTTCAATGGTTCCCCACTAGTTTTTTTTTTTCTTTTCCTTCTTCTTTTTTTCTCACATTTCAGCTCCAGTGGACTCAAAATAATTCTTTCGCTATTACACCTAAATGAATAAGCGTTGGTATGTCCATTATGTGAGACATCCAAATCATACAACCATGATCTTCCTAACAAAATATGGGCAACGTCCATGGGAAGAACATCACACCAAATCTTGTCTTCATAATCACCAATCTTAATGGGGACTAGACATCTATGGCTCATGGGTATGGTAGTGGCATCAACCCAAGCTACCTTATAGGGTTGTGGGTGTGGCTTAATTTTCAATCTCAACTTTTCAGCTATGGATTTAGACATAACATTCATACAACTTTCACCATCTATGATCATCTTGCAACTATTACTCCCACACTTAATGTAAGTATGGAAAATGGAAGTGCGACTCGATCCAGTCCTCTTAATCATTGTGACTGATCATAATGCATGTAATCAAACTCAACCTGGCACTCTCATTTAGCCCACTTAACAGCTCATCTATTGAGGTATCTCTCTCAACATCAATCCTACAACCTAGATAGGGATTCCCAACTTGAGTAGACATCCTAGGGGTTAGGAAAGGATTCAGACAACACTAGGGCAGTCCTTTGGAATGGTGTTTGGTCACACAAAGTAGGGTCAAATGTGAACCTAACCTAAGTAAGTTCCAAATAGCCTAAAGTTCAAAATCTGGGTAGCTATACAGGGCCAATCCGTTGATGGTTTTCTGAAACCCTTGACAATTTCTGACATTACTGAAATCCTACGAGCTGCTAATTAATGGATGGACAAATTCACCCGCGAATGTCCTTCAGTATTTGGGGCATAACTTTTGCTAGAGAACTCCAAATAGGGTGATCTTGGAATCAAAAGAAAGTTAAGAAAATTTTTCACAACTTTTGTGTTTAACTTTTTTTGAATATGGGAAGTTATTGATAGATAAAATTGCACATAAATTTGGTAGCAGAAAAATGAAGATGTTAGGACTTAGAGGGTTTGCCTAATTCAACCTAAGCTCTGATACCAAGATGATGTAGGATGGGATGGATCGACCTAGTCTTACGGTTTAACCCTCACACACACACACATACACTCAAAACACTTCAAATTAATAATTTAATTACCAGAACATAAACACCATAAGTTATGCAATATTTCACATGTTCAAGGATTTTGAAAAGGTGTATGACTTGTCCAACAATGAAGTCCCAATTGTTTCTTTCACAAAGGAATCAAGTTATAAGTTGTAAAGTCGCTATTTCAAATATTCAAGAATATAAGTTCTATGTTAGCAAACTAATATATATCTAATTGATTTAAGCTAGTAAATACCAATGTTGCAATCTATGGATTCAAAAGGGCTATTCAAAGATGTGATTTTAATATACTAGCAAGGGTTCACAAAATATTGCAAGTATTCAAACACAAGTGCTGAAATTACCAAGAGAATTGTTTGGATGCCTTGATGTTGTTCAACACAAGTTAAACCATGCCGAAGTGCTTCTTACAAGCTTTGGATTACTGAGATGAATGCAACAATGCAGTGGAAGAATGATGACCATGTGGGTGTATTTTGGTGGTGGCTGTGTGGGCGTTGGATGGAAGGTGGTTGTGTGGTGAGTGGGGAAGATGATGATGGAGTCTCTGGATAGATAGTGTTCTCTTGCTACCTGATCTCTAGAGAGAACGCGTAGCCTCACACTACACAATCGAAATGATTGGACAAGCTTTCAAGCTCAATAAAGGAAATTCCTTTCAATATTTAATATTCAAACTTTTGTTCTTTCTTAGAATGATACACGACATATATAAACTTAGCCAGGGGGGGGGGGATAAGACATTAACTTACTAAGCTAGCACGGGGGACAAGAAAATAAACAACTAACAATTCCCACATAAGCATGGGCGACAAGAAAAAAAAATACACACAACTAACTAACACAATAAAGACTACAACTTACTAGACATAATAAAGACTCTCACATGCAAGCTAATCTTAAGTGTATTGCAACCTTACAAATTAAATACAAAACATAAGTCAAAGGGAATTCAAATCCATGTGGGGCCCATTGGAACCGTGTGGAGCCCACAAGATAGTGTGGGGCCCACATAGGTCTTGAGATGGATCTTGCTTCAACACTTCCTTGAGTCTTTAAGCACCTAATAATCTTGAAATGAAATGTCCATGAAAATACAAATCAAAGCAAAATAATAATAAAGTCTTCCATTACAAGTCTTCAAACAATCCATGCAAAACCTACAAAATAGTTAGGAACAAAAGTGGACATTGGGAGGTCATCCACGTGTCATTATGTCGGCAAAGGAGTGGACATCAGGAGCCCGTCCACGTGTCACCATGTATGCAAAGGAAACGGGCAAGGCATGTTGATCACCATCAAAGGATTTAAATAGCCTGAAGAAAAACCTAGAAATTTATATTCAATTAAACTCCAATGTTCTTTATATGGATTAAAGCAATCTGGACACATCTAATGCAATCGTTTAAGGGAGTACCACGTCAAAGAAAGTTTCATAAATGATCCAATTTGTCCATGCATTTTTATTAAAAGATCAGAATTCATATTTATTATAATTTTTGTTTATGTTGATGACTTGAATTTAGTTAAGATTCCCGAAGAGCTCATTAAAGCTGCTAATTATTTATTGACGGAATTTAAGATGAAACATTTAGGAAAAAAAAATATTGTCTTTGCCTACATGTTGAACATGTAAATGGCATAATTCTTGTTCATTAATCTAAATATACCAAAAAGGTATTAAGACAATTCTATATGGACAAAGTTCATCCTTTGGGATCTTCAATGATGGTGGGATCACTTGATGTTAAGAAGGACCCATTTCGACCTTATGATGAGGGGGAGGAATTACTTGGTCCTGAAGTACCATATTTAAGTTCTATCAGTTCTCTAATGTATTTGGAAAATAGTACAAGACCCGACATTGCATTTACTGTAAATCTACTAGCAAGATATAACTTTGCTCATATTTGGTGATACTGGAATGGAATTAAGCACATTCTACGCTATTTGGAGGTACATCTAATTTGGGTTTATTTTAATCATTTGATTCCAAATCTCAAATAGTAGGATATGTAGATGTTGGATATCTATCTGATCCTCACAAGCTAAATCTCAAATTGGGTATGTATTTCTTTACGAAAAATACTATTATATCTTGGAAATCAATAAAATAGATAATTACAACAACATCTTCCAATCATTCTGAAATACTAGCTATCCATGAAGATAGTAGAGAATGCGTGTGACTTAGATAAATGATTTCTCGTTTCCAAGAAATTTTTGGTACAATCTTCAATCAATTAAGGATATTCCAATAGTTTTATATGAATATAACGTTGCATGTATAACTCAAAAAAGAGGAGGATACATAAAGGGCGGCAGAACAAAATATATCTTTATAAAATTCTTTTATACACATGAACTTCAAAAGAATGATGATATGAATGTTTAGCAAATTTGATCAAGTGATAATCTAGATGATTTGTTCACTAAAGCTTTGCCTACTACAACTTTCAAGAATTTGGTTCATCTCATCGGAATGAGACATCTTAAAGATCTTAGTATAAGGAGTTAATATATGGGTGACATCCAAGGGGGAGTGTTATGAAAAATATGTATGTCACCCCATCTTCCACCACTTCATATTTTCCACCCCAATAAATGTCTTGTTATCCATATTGCCCTATAAAAGGGCACCCTACCCCTCACATTTTTATACATACATTGCATGCTTGTATACGCACTTGCATGCTTAAAGTAAGAAGGGTATATAAAAAGAAGAGGAGAGATAAAGAGAAAGAGATATCTTGTACAATGTCAGAGATATTTTGTACAAGGGCTGTTCCAAATCATCTTATAATTCCTCTCGAGATAGTGAAATTTTTTATCTTATCCACCTGTAGAGTAGGTATAACCGAACCACATAAAATTTTTGTCTTATCTATATTTATTTTCCTGTATCTTTTATAACAAAATTAAGGTTCTTGCCATCCAAGGTCTTTTCCTATCCCATGGTAGGAAACCTTGTCCAAGTCCCTTCTTTGTCCTATTGTGGGAGCTTTTGTCCCTCATTCTCTGATCTCATTGCACTCTTAATATCTAGTGACTCAAGCTAGAACTTCAAAGCATATATCACCTTAAAAAGAAGCCAAGTATAATTTCTTTAAAGGTGGATCT
Organism: Malania oleifera; assembly: GCF_029873635.1. Classification (NCBI taxonomy): domain Eukaryota; kingdom Viridiplantae; phylum Streptophyta; class Magnoliopsida; order Santalales; family Ximeniaceae; genus Malania; species Malania oleifera. Next base: position 138,927,177 of record NC_080418.1, read on the forward strand.
TATGAAATATTTTGACAGTAAATTGGGATACTATTTTGAATCTTCTTGATTGTATTGAGACTCCTAGAATTTTTGTTGAGTGGGTTAAGGCTTACATTACTTATCCTTACTATTCCATCTTAATCAATGGTAAACCCGAAGGTTATTTTAAAGGAGCAAGGGGTATTAGACAAGGGAGCCACATTTCTCCCTATTTTTTTGTTATGGTCATGGAGATTTTAACTAGACTATTGAAGCATGTTGAAAAGGTTGGACAACTCTCTTTTCATCCAAGATGTAGGAAAATTGGTTGCTTAATTTGTGTTATGCTGATGATTTGCTAATCTTGGCTAAAGAGGATGTTGGTTTTTGCTAGTTGCATCAGGAGTATCCTTCAAATGTTTTACATAATAGATGGAGTCAATGCCACTTTTAAATATGAGTTTTTCTTGTTAGGACTCAAGATACTTGAAGTTGAAGTTATAAGCAATGTTCTTGGTTTCTCTTTTGGTAGCCTCTTAGTGACATATCTTGGTTTGCCGTTGGTTACTAAAAAAATTAATAGAAATGATTGTGAAACCTTATTGGATAAAATTTCTAGCAAAACTGGTAAATGGACATCCAAGTATCTTTTATATGTTGGAAGGCTATAATTGATAAAATAAATCTTGCAGAATATTCTGCTATATTGATCTACTGCTATTCATCTCCCTAATGGGGTGATTCATGACTTGAAGAGAATGTTCTAAGCATTCCTATGGAATAACAATAAATGGAATGCTAATTCTTGTAAAGTTAAACAAGAAGAAGTTTGTAAGCCTTTAGAGGAACGGAGGCTAAAGTTGGTTGCTGAATATAGGAAAGTTTGTCTTATGAAACTTATTTGGCAAATATGCTTATGTAAACAGTTCCTCTAGGTACTTTGGGTTTATCCATATAAAATTAAACGTAAGAATTTTCGGAATGTTAAAGAGTTTCCTTATAATACTTGGACTTGGAAGAATCTGAAACCTAAGTGTAGTCCCAAGAAAGGGGGGGGGGGGGGGAATTGGGTTATTTAAAATTCCTTATAGTCTTTTTATAGGTTCTTGACTTTTTACAATCTTTTAAAGACTTTTTATATTCTTGTTGATTAGGTAATCCACACAAACACTTACTTCTTCTATTCAATCCACAACCACAACATACACAACCAATTGATTAACTATTCAAACCAAACAAACACAATACAAGTAATGAATATTTGCTTTACAATATTCAGCAGCCCTGTATATGAATGTGTAAGTCCTATAGTTGGCCTTTGAACTAAAGATTAAAATAACATCCAATCACTTTTTCCAAAATTAGAATTCAAATAAACCTTCAGCTAATAGGTTTTGGGTTATTAACCAATCAACGTACTCCCTTACAATTTCTGCAAAATATTGATTAACCAACATACTCCCTTTAGGTCTCCACAAGCCCAAGAACAAATTAAGCTTTGGTTTATTTCATTTTTAATATGATTTGTTTTTATGATTGAAAGAATTATAATATCCACACAGTTTATATTTTTGCTGGAATTTAAAGAGAGTAAGGGAAAGAGAGTGACACCACTATTTTTACACGGTTCGGCTTACCCCAGCCTACGTCTTTGCCTTAAGTCAACCACCTAAGGATTTCACTATGCCTTGTTCCTTCCAGGTGGAACGAAAACCTTTACAACAACCAACCTCTTTTTCAGGAAGAGAAACCTCTCTAAGCAAGAACCTATGTTTGGTACAACGATCCAACTATACCTTGAACCGTCAAAGATCTAGTAGAAAGGAATGGATATCTGCGTACAAAAATACTCTCAAACACAGAGCAAGTTGTACATGTTAAATCACTAATCATATTTCAAAACCAAAACTGAATAGAAAATGTGAAGCTCAAGGTTTAGAAGTCACTAATGGTTCTTTCTTATTGATATAAAAATTTTAGTTGCAAATTAGAACCAATGTTTTTTAATCCAGCAATTTCGTAGAGTTTTCTCCAGCAAGAGTGTGAGCAAGTATGAGCTTTAGAAAAACTTTGGTGGAGAAAGTGTGTATTGCTTGAGCGTCTTTTTTCATTGAGCAAGGGAGGTATTTATAAACTTCTTAAAGAAAAGTTTCCCCATTTAACATGGAGTATTTAGGTAACTTTTCAAAAGATATTAAATCATAAAATCAATTTTGAAAAACTTCCCGTATAGTTTAAAATTCAAAAATCTCCACAGAGTCATTCGGCTCACTCACTCGACTGGGTCATTTTTGTACTAGTCAGTCGGTTGGACAGGCGGCTGAGACCATTCTGTCTCTTCAAAAAATAATTGTCATTTGGCTGATTGAACCACATTCAAAATGGTCAGTCAGCTAGGCACTGTCAGTCAGCTAGGTGATTTCACTTCATCAAGTCAGTTGGCAAGACAATTAACTTTGCTATAGGTTTTCTGTTAGTCGGATGACTGAACCACATTCAAAATGATTAGTCGGCCGGGCACTATCAGTCGGTTGGGTATTTTTAGTTCATCGAGTCAGTTGACTGGGCAGTTCTCTTTTTTCAAATATTTTTTATTTCTAATTTTTTAAAATCTAGATTACTTGAAAAACTCGAATACAACTTTTCAAAAAAAATTTCAAGGGTTTTTCAAGTGCTGGTCTCTAAGTCTTTGTATCTTAAGGAGCTTCACATATCTAAATAGTAATGACTTGAAGTACTTATAAATATCTTTCTAAACATGATCTCCTTAATTACTAAGTCTTGTAGTCTTTTGAGGTTCAGTCTTTACTTCAAGACCTGCTTAGCCTTTAAGCTTTTCATTTGTCGTTCATTGCTTCAATATACTAAGAAGCTTTCACTTGATTGACTTTAATTTCCAGCTTACTTCTATGATTAACCATGATTGTCCTTTTACTTAGAACTGAAATAAAGCTACTCAACAACACAAGTAAAAACATCCTTAATTTGTTATCATCAAAACAAGATTGAAAAACTCAGTTAGGCCAACAATCTCCCCCTTTTTGATGATAACAAACAAAGAGCAAAGATGAGGATTCCTATGAAAAGGCTCCCCTTTACTATAAGTATTCTTTGACATGTGACATAAAAAATGTTACTATAAGCATTCTTTAACATGTGACATAAAAAATGTTACTATAAGCATTCTTTAAAAAATGTTCAATATGCTCAAGGTCAACAATATGCTCAAAGTCAAGTAAGGCTCATCATTAGTTAACATGGTCATCTTCAATATGCTCAAAAGATAATAATATGCTTAAAGTCAAGTAAGGCTCATCATTGTTTAACATGGTCATCATAAATATTTCATATTCCATACACATCATTAATACTTCATTTCATTATATTTCATCTTTGCTTTTCACAACCTCTCCCCTTTTGGTCATTTTTTCTTAGCTCGCTCCAAGATATCTTCTTCAACACTTTTGCTTGTAACAAATCGGTATATGTTAACAACTTCTCTTTGCCCAATCCTATGAGCTCTACTCATTGCCGAATAGAAATATTTCAATAAGAACTTTAAGCACAAGAAACCAAAAATAGCATCTCAATTCATGAACAACAATAGCATGAAATTGAATCAATAAGGTAAGTATGCAAAGGATTCTCATAAAACCTGCAGGTCATTTTGGGGATTCCAATCTGAATCAAATATTATAATGGTGTCTGCAGTTGTTAGGTTGATGCCAAGGCCACTAGCACTAGTCGAAAGAAGAAAGCAGAAATTGTCACTGCTAGGTGCATTAAAATGATCCATAACTTGCTGCCGCAGCTCAACTTTTGTACTACCATCAAGCCTCTAATACTGGAATCCTCTAAGTGACATATAATCTTCTAGTATATCCAACATTCTAACCATTTAAACAATGTTAATAGTCGGCTGGACAATTAACTTTGTTGTAGGTTTTCTGTCAGTTGGCTGACTGAACCACATTCAAAATGGTCAGTTGGCAGGACAGTCCTCTCTTTTCAAATATTTTTTATTTCTGATTTTTTAAAATCTAGTTTACTTGAAAAACTAGAATACAACTTTTCAAAAACATTTTCAAGGGTTTTTTCAAGTGCTGGTCTCTAAGTCTTTGTATCTTAAGGAGCTTCACATATCTAAATAGTAATGACTTGAAGTACTTACAAATATCTTTCTAAGCATGATCTCCTTAATCACTAAGTCTTGTAGCCTTTTGAGGTTCAGTCTTTACTTCAAGACCTGCTTAGCTTTTAAGCTTTTCATTTGTCGTTCATCGCTTCAATATACTGAGAAGCTTTCATTTGATTGACTTTGATTTCCAGCTTACTTCCATGACTAACCATGAGTATCCTTTTACTTAGACCTGAAATAAAGCCACTCAACAACACAAGTTAAAACATCCTTCATTTGTTATTATCAAAGTAAGATTGAAAAACCCAGTTAGGCCAACAATCTCCCCCTTTTTGATGATGACAAACGAGGAGCAAAGATGATCATTCTTATGAAAAGACTCCCCCTTACTATAAGCATTCTTTGACATGTGACAGAAAAAATGTTACTATAAGCATTCTTTAAGAAATGTTCAATATGCTCAAAAGATAACAATATGCTCAAGGTCAACAATATGCTCAAAGTCAAGTAAGGCTCATCATTGGTTAATATGGTCATCTTCAATATGCTCAAAAGATAACAATATGCTCAAAGTCAAGTAAGGCTCATCATTGTTTAACATGGTCATCATAAATATTTCATATTCCATACACATCATTAATACTTCATTTCATCATATTTCATCTTTGCTTTTCACAACCTCTCCCCCTTTGGTCATCATTGAAAAAAAAAAAAAAAAAAAAAAACAAGGGGAAAGAAACAAGTACAGCAACCAAGTTAAGTGTTTTTTTATACAACAAATCAAATTACATGCAAAAAATTGAGAGCACACAAAAAGACAAACCTTAGGTCAGTTGATTGACCACTCAAATGGTTCAAGTTTTATAAATGAGTCTAGGGGTTTTCTGTCAGTCCGTCGGCTGACCTCAAGGTCAGTTGGTTGACTGTTCTCTGGTCTAGGAAAAATACTTTAGTTAGTCAACTGACTTCAGAGTCAGTTGGCTGACTGGCCTGTTCCAAGAAAACTACTTCAATTAGTCGGCTAACTTCAGAGTCAGTTGGCTGACTGTAGATTTTTCTTTAAGCTTTATCTTTTCAGTTAGTTTCTCTACTATGTAGTAGACCAAACTCTCTTCTCTAACAGTAATGAATCTATCTTTTGAGAGAGGTTTAGTGAGGATATTAGCCCATTGATCATTTGTATTGATAAATTCTAGAATGATGTCTTCTTTTTGAACATGATCTCTTAGGAAGCGATGTCTTATATCAATGTGCTTGGTTTTTGAGTGTGAAATAGGATTTTTAGATAATTTTATTGCACTCGTATTATCACACTAAATTGGTATAGTTGTGTATTTCAAATTGAAATCTCTTAATTGCTGTTTCATGTACAATGTTTGTGAATAACAACTCCTGGCTACTACATATTTAGCCTTAGCAGTTGACAAAGTCACGGAGTTTTGTTTCTTAGAGAACCAAGAAACTAAAGATCTTCCTAAGAAGTGGCACGTGCCACTTGTACTTTTCTATCTATTTTACACCCTGCATAGTCCGCATCTGAATAACTAATCATTTCAAAACCGGTGTCCTTAGGGTACCATAGTCCTAAGTTCATAGTGCCTATTAAGTATCTTAGGATTCTCTTAATAACTATTAGGTGTGATTCCTTAGGTGCTGATTGAAAACGTGCACACATACACACACTAAATATTATGACGGGTCTACTGGCTGTTAGATATAGTAGACTTCCAATCATACCTCTATAATACTTTGTGTCTATATATGTGTTTTCCTTTTTCATCTTTGTCTAGACTGATAGAGGTACTCATAGGTGTTCCTATGGGTTTACTATTTTCCATACCGAATTTTTGTATCATTTCTTTTAGGTATCTGGATTGACTTATAAAAGTTCCATTCTTTGTTTGTTTGATTTGAAGTCCAAGAAAATAGTTTAATTCTCCCATTATGCTCATTTCAAATTCTTCTGGGATACATTTTGTAAATTATTTACATAGATATTCATTAGTGGTACCAAATATTATATCATCTACATAGATTTGAATTAAAAGTATCTCATCTTTCTTAGTTTTAATGAACATAGTACTATCAATTTTTCCTCTTGAAAACCCCTTCTCAATTAGAAATCCACTAAATCTTTCATACCAAGCCCTAGGGGCCTGTTTTAATCCATATAAAACCTTAGTTAGTCTAAATACATGTTTATGATTTTCTATATTTCCAAAATCAGGGGGTTGTTCAACATACACCTTTTCATTAATATACCCATTTAAGAATGCACTTTTGACATCTATTTGGTATAACTTAAATTCTTTGTAGGAAGCATAAGCTAACAACATTCTTATAACTTCCATTCTAGCTATAGGGGCAAAGGTTTCATCATAGTCAATCCCTTCTTCTTGGTTATACCCTTTGGCTACAAGTCTAGCTTTGTTTCTAATGACTATACCATTCTCATCCTTTTTATTTCTAAATACCCATTTAATTCCTATGATCGAATGATTTTTAGGTTGGGTACTAATTGTCATACTTTGCTTCTTTCAAATTGGTTTAATTCTTCTTGCATAGCAATTATCCAAGAGTCATCTCTAAGGGTCTCTTCAACATCTTAGGTTCATTTTGAGATAGGAATGCATAGTGATTGCATAGATTCTTTAGAGAAGATCTAGTAGTTTCACCTCTAGATGGTTCACCTATAATTTGATCTTAAGGGTGATCTTTTTTGTGCTTCCATTCTCTTGGTAATTTTGGATTTTCTATAGGTTCATCTTTTGAGTTTTCTTCATTTACTTCCTTTTCTTTCTTGATTTCTATCTCATCCTCATTTTTGAAAAAAAAATCATCATTTTCTTCATTTTTGACTTCTCTTGAAAAAGGATTTGATTCATCAAAGTCTACGTGAATTGATTCAATTATGGCGAGTGTTCTTTTGTTATAGATCCTATAGGCCTTACTATTTGTAGAGTATCCTAAGAAAATTCCTTCATCCAATTTAGTATCAAATTTTCCTAAGTTATCTTTATTGTTGAGTACAAAACACTTACACCCAAAGACATGAAAGTAATTAATGTTAGGCCTTCTTCATTTCCATAATTCATAAGGTGTCTTGTTTAGGCTTGATCTAATAGAAACCCTATTAATTACATAGCAAACTGTATTTACAGTTTCGGCCCAAAAATACTTGGGTAAGTTATTTTCATTAAGCATAGTGTTTGCCATTTCTTGAAGATTTCTATTTTTCCTTTCCACAACTCCACTTTGTTGTGGGGTTCTAGGTGCTGAAAAGTTGTGGCTTATGCCATGATCATTGCAAAATTTTTCAACATCTTGATTCTTAAATTCTCTTCCTTGGTCTCTTTTTAGATTTGAGACATTGTACCCTTTCTCATTTTGAAGCTTCTTGCATAGAGTGATTAATGAATTACAAGCTTCCTCTTTGTTAGCTAAAAACAATACCCATGTGTATCTAGAGTAATCATCAACAATTACGAAGGCGTATTGTTTTCCTCCTAAGCTTTGAGTTCTAGTAGGGCCAAACAAGTCTAAGTGTATGAGTTCTAGGGGTCTACTAGTTGATATATGTTTCTTCTTTTTGAAACTTGTCTTGATTTGTTTTCCTAGTTGACAGGCATCACACACTTTATCTTTGATAAACTTGGTGTTAGGCAAGCCTTTAACTAAATTCTTTTTGGAGAGTTTAGATATGAGATCCATGTTGGCATATCCTAATCTTCTATGCCAAAGCCAACTATTTTCACTCATGGCAGCTAAGCAAGTTATATCTTGAGAGATCAAGCTATCAAGGTTTATGCAATACACATTATTCATTTTATGTGTAGTGAATAGTGTCTTATGATCCTTAGAATTCTAAATTATGCATTTGTCTTTCTTAAACATTATTTCAAATCCTTTGTCGCTAAGTTGACTAATGTTTAATAGATTATGCTTTAAACCATCAACTAATAAGACATCGTCTATAGTGAGTGAAGAGTCTTTACCTATTTTACCAATTCTGATGATCTAGCCTTTTGCATTGTCACCGAAGGTTACATATCCTTCATCCTTTTGAGTGAGAGAAGTGAACTTAGATTTATCTCCCGTCATATATCTTGAACATCCGCTATCCAAGTAACAGTTTTCTTTTGACAGAGTGGACCTAAAGCAAACCTACAAAAAAGGATTTGTGTTGTTACTTTTGGAACCCAAACTTTCTTAACTTTCACTAAGTCTTGTCTAGTTTTAGTGTTTATCTTCCATTCATTTTTTCCTTTGATGTACTTTTTCTTAAGTGGACAATTAAACATTATATGTCCTTTATTTTTACACATGTAGCAAGTATTATGCTCATAAATATTTGTCGATGAAGTACTTGCATAGTGTTTAAATTGATTTACAAAATATCCCATAAACAAGTTTTTCTTTCTTTTGTTTGGTATTCCATTGTAACCAATTCTTTCTTTATTGTTAGCCATCCTTTGTTGTCCTACCATTTTTTCGAAGTTATCTTTACCTCTGGTAAAGTTGTAAATAACTTTTTCCTTTTCTTGAATTTGGTTTTTAAGATCAATTATTTCTAGCTCTCTCTTGCTATCTTAACTAATTTCTGAGACATGTTATCTACTTTCTTCCCAAGTTCATCAATCTTTAGGTCCTTTTCTTTTTCAACAATTTTTGAAGATTCAAGCTGATTTTGAAGTGTTTCGTTTTGTTGTTTCAAGCTTATGTTCCTTTTTAAGACCTTAATGAACTTATTATGAAGAGAGAATAATTCAGCTTGAAGTTCTTTATAAGAAGGCATGCTTTCACATGAATTATTACATGATTCATCACCTAAATCTTCAGAGGAAGAGTAGTAAGAGTTTATCTCTTCGTTGTGTGCCATGAAGCACATATTTGCTACTTTTTGTTCGCTTGATTCGCTCTCCGTTTCACTCGAACTTGTGTCATCCCAAGTTGCCTTCATTGCAGGCTACTTTTTCCTCTTTTCCTTCTTGAGTTGTGGGCAGTCCGACTTAATGTGTCCAGCCTTTTTGCAGTGATAGCAAGTGGGAGTTCATTTTTGCTTTTGTATTCCTTTTTATTACTTTCACCTTTTTCATTTTTTGATCCGTTGAATTTTCTAGTGAATTTCTTGTTTCTTTTGAAGAATTTTCCAAGTCTTTTAGTTATGAAAGCTAATTCTTCATCTTCTAATTCACTAGATTCATTATCTTCTTCACTTGAATGTTCTTTCGAGGCTTTTAGAGCTATATACTTCTAGTTTTTATTTTCAGCACTTCTTTCTTTCAAAACCATTTCATAGGTTAGAAGTGATCCTATGAATTCATCTAATGAAGTTGTTTTGAGGTTTCTACCTTCCATTATGGCTATGGCTTTCGGTTCCCAAATAGGTGGAAGTGCTTTAGAATTTTGCAAATCATCTCATGGGTGGAATATGTTTTTCCTAAGACACTTAGTGAGTTTATGATACATGTGAACCTAGTGTACATGTTTGATATAGTTTCATCGGAATTCATCCTAAAAGCTTCATATTCATTAGTTAACGTATCAATTTTACTGTCTCTAACATCTACTGTGCCTTCATAGGTTACTTCTAATTTATCCCAAAATTCCTTAGCTGTTTTACACGCCATCACTCTATTGAATTCATTTGCATCAAGTACACAATACGGGGCATTTATTACACTTGAGTTAATTTGCAGCATTTTGTAATCTGATTCGATTAGTTTTTTTTTCTTTAGGTGCTTCTTTTCCATCTACTAGTTTAGTAGGGATCATATTTCCATTTGTGACAACATTCCATGCCTTGTTAGGATTTGCTATAATCGCGCTCTAATACCAATTGAAACCTAAGATGCAGTCCCAAGGAGGGGGGGGGGGGGAGGGGTGAATTGGGCTTTTAAAATTCCTTAGAGTCTTTTTATGAGTTTTTGACTTTTTACAATCTTTTAAAGACTTCTTATATTTTTGTTGATTAGGCAATCCACACAAGAACTTACTTCTTCTATTCAATCCACAACCATAACATACACAACCAATTGATTAACTGTTCAAACCAAACAAACACAATACAAGTAATGAATATTTGCTTTGCAATATTCTGCAGCCCTGTATATGAATGTGCAAGTCTTGTAGTTGGCCCTTGAACTGAAGATTAAAATAACATCTAATCACTTTTTCCAAAATTAGAATTCAAATAAACCTTCGACTAATAGGTTTTGGGTTGTTAACCAATCAATGTACTCCCTTACGATTTCCAAAAAATATTGATTAACCAACGTACTCCCTTTAGGTTTCCACAAGCCCAAGAACAAATTAGGCTTTGGTTTATTTAATTTCCAATATAAATTGTTTTTATGATTGAAAGAATTACAACATCCACATAGTTTATATTTTTGCTAGAATTTAAAGAGAGTAAGGGAAAGAGAGTGACACCGCTGTTTTTACAAGGTTCGACTAATGCCAGTCTACGTCCTCGCCTTTGGTCAACCACCTAAGGATTTCACTATGCCTTGTTCTTTTCAGGTAGAACAAAAACCTGTACAACAACCAACTTCTTTTCAGGAAGAGAAACCTCTTCAAGCAACAACTTATGCTTGGTGCAACGATCCAACTATACCTTGAACCGTCAAAGATCTAGTAGAAAGGAATGGATAACTGCAAACAAAAACACTCTTAAACACAAAGCAAGTTGTGTAAGTTAAATCACTAATCGTACATAAAAATCAAAACTAAATAGAAAATGTGAAGCTCAAGGTTTAGACGTCACCAATGGTTCTTTCTTATTGATATAAATATTTTAATTGCAAATCAAAACCAAAGAATTTTAATCCAGCAATTTCTTAGAGCTTTCCCCAGTAAGAGTGTGAGCAAGTATGAGTTTTAGGAGAACTTTAGCGTAGAAAGCATGTATTGCTTGAGCGTCTTTTTTCATTGAGTAAGGGAGGTATTTATAAATTTCTTAAAGAAAAGTTTCCTTATTTAACATGGAGTATTTAGGTAACTTTTCAAAAGATATTAAATCATGGAAATCAATTTTGAAAAACTTCCCGTGTAGTTCAAAATTCAAAAATCTTCACAGAGTTAGTCGGCTAATTCACTCGATTGGGTCATTTTTGTACTAGTCAGTCGGCTGGACAGGCGACTGATACTATTTTGTCTCTTCAAAAAATAATTGTCAGTCGGCTAATTGAACCACGTTCAAAATGGTCAGTCGGTTGGGCAACGTCAGTCAGTTGGGCAACGTCAGTCGGTTGGGTGTTTTCAGTTCATCGAGTTAATCGATTAGATAGTTAACTTTGTTGTAGGTTTTCTGTCAGTCGGATGACTGAACCACGTTCAAAATAGTCAGTTGGCTAAGCACTGTTAGTCGATTGGGCAATCTTTTCTTTTCAAATATTTTTTACTTCTGATTTTCTAAAATCTAGTTTACTTGAAAAACTCGAATACAACTTTTCAAAAATATTTTCAAGGGTTTTTCAAGTGCTGTTCTCTAAGTCTTTGTATCTTAAGAAGTTTCATATATCTAAATAACAATGACTTGAAGTACTTACAAATATCCTTCTAAGCATAATCTCCTTAATCACTAAGTCTTGCAACCTCTTGACGTTCAGTCTTTACTTCAAGACTTGCTTAGCCTTTAAGCTCTTCATTTGTCGTTCATTACTTCAATATACTGAAAAGCTTTCACTTATTGATTGATTTTGATTTCCAACTTACTTCCATGACTAACCATGAGTGTCATTTTACTTAGAACTAAAATAATGCCACTCAACAACACAAGTAAAAATATCATTCATTTGTTATCATTAAAACAAGATTGAAAAACGCAGTTAGGCCAACAGAATCTATTGAGAACCATATCATTAGTGTATCCTTTGATAAAATCCAAAGTCAACTTTAGTGTTGATGTTTGCATTTGATACGGCAATTGGCATCATTATAGTCCTCTTGTTTAGAAATTTGAGCTAGACACAACTTTTGCATGATCTAGGTATTGAAAAATATGACAAGCATGCAATATTCATTTGAAATGGAGTTTTGAGGAGACTAACAAAAAGTGTCTAGGAAATAATCAAGAGTACTAATTTTTGTCCGTTTACTAATACTAATGTTTTATATTGGGATTTAACCATAAATGGGGTTTTCATTGCTGCTTTAGCTTTTAAGCATGTTAGAGATATTAATAAACTCAAGGTTAATTGGGTTCAGATTGTTTGGTTAAAAGATAATTCCCAAACAATAACACCTATTAGATTATACAATACTTATTTGAAATCAAGGAATCATTTATTTTTTGAGTGTTGTTACTCAAAAATATATTTTTGTTTTGTCCTTGGTATTGGAGGCACCATAGACGATAGGTGAGGAAATATAGAGTTACTGTTGAAAACTCTAAAGCTGATGTGTTAAGGAAAATCACCTAGGTAACAGTATTCCATTTGAAGGTTACAAAATGAGATTTTATATGGTGATGGTGCACTAGATAGTAGTCTTATTGTCATTACGAATGTTAAATTTTTTAGTAAAATTCTATTAATTCATGAATATTCTAATTTCTTTATAAAAAACTTATTTCTTTAAAACAAATGTTGATGTCAAAGTAAAAAAAAAAATGAGTTTGTAAATAAAAAAATGAGTATTTCTACGCTATACCTTGCTCGAAACTTCTGTACAGTTGGACAGATATTGATCATAGAAAAATAAAAAAGAAAAGAAAAGAAGACCTTTGACCGCTCAAAATTAAAACAAAGCAGGCTTTTGTTGACTTACTCTATAGCTATACATATAAAAATTCGCATGCATGCCAGCACTCTAGCCACGTACCCAGCCCAACTGCCCAAGTGTCCTCTCTTCCTCTTCCCCAAGTCGTCATTCCCAGAAAAAGAAAAAATTAGCTCTGCTCCGGATAACGCTTTGCACTCCATGCTTGCATGTATGGATACAGCGACGACAACGGAGCTCAACAGTACTTTGAAATATTAATTGCTTCCAGGTTGTTATTGCCGACGCACGGCGACTCTGCCACTAATGCACATTGATTCATCGCACTGTGACGCAATTCTCTCCCTTCTAGACTGTTCTTCCTTAGTTCTTAATTAATTAATATCACTAACTCTCTGCTCGACGCTGCCTATAAATACTGCCCTCCCCAAACTGGCCTCTCATCCCCGGCCATTCTTAATTCTGATAAATATAGTTTTTAGCTTCCGTTGAGAGATTGTATTGCAGTAGTGTTTGGTGAGCAGGAAAATGAATTCCAAGGTTCTAGCTTTGCTGGGTCTTCTGCTTGCCGCTTTTCTTTTCTTTCCTTCCTCGGATGTGGCAGCTGCTGCAGAGACTGCTCCTGCAGACGTGAAAAAATGTTAGTCTGTATATATCGTGGTACCATGCCTTCCTTATTTCTGCTGTGTGCGTTCTTAATTAGGAACATAGATTAGGAAAAATCTAATTTCAGTCGATACATTCTTAGCCTAAGCTGCTTTTTTGTATAGTGGTAATTTAATATAGTATCAGTTGGCTTTCTTATCACCGGCATTTATTTTTTGGTGTTTAAAAAAATTTATTGTATTTCTTATAATGGGTGTTATTTTATTTTATTTTTTTGATAATTTGGGGATTAGAGCTATTATCATGCTATTTTAAACATTATGGTGTGACACTAAATTCGGAAGTGAAACTACCTATTCAGTGACGTATTTTTGGTAATTCATTGACATAATATCTTAAGAGAAAATAGAATAGGTGACCTTGGAGTCACAAAAGTAATAAGTTGTCCTAATTACTTGAGTTGGCCCAATTGGACTTATAGTGGATGTGATTTATCGTGTATTTATTTTTCCATCACGTGCTGTTGGATTGTACATATGGAGGAGTATTAAAGTTTGATATATATTATTGATCCACAACTTAATTTTTAGAGAAATAATAATCTAACAAGTTATATATATGTTTGTGTGTGTGTATATATATGTGTGTTTGTGTGATCTGGGTATAACCATTTTGACAAGGTGCGTATTTTTAGCATATTTTTCTTGTTAGCTTCTTAATTTGGTGTCTACTTTAATTACTAGCAAATTAATTATTAGGCATTGGCGCAATACATGTGTAATATATCTGGATTTATTTAATTAGCTTTCAACTTAATTAATTTTTTATTTTTTATTTTTATTTACTTAATAATTATCTCGTGACTTGTGAAATATTAATTGCTAATGTTATAAAAACTGAAGACACATGTTTATATATTTACTTGTGCAGCTGATGTAGCCGAGGGAACAAACCAGGTCGATGACATAAAGGGGGCTTGGGGCTGTCGTTTTGGCTGCTGCTCTACTGTAGACAAAAATGGAAAATGCAGGAGGTGCTGTCACCCAAGTGAAGCTGCAGAAAGCAAAGGTATGACTCATGCATCTCTTGACGTGTCACATAATAATAATAATAATAATAATAATAATAATAATAATAATTAAAAACAGAAGAAGAAAAAGAAGCCTTTGACTGTTTGAAAAAAAGAAGAAGTTAGCCTGCAGCCACATGCCCTTTTGTTGATCTCCATATGCATACTCCCTAGAAGTATACATACAAAAATTCACATGCATTATGCCACAACTCTACGCTATCCACTCCAAGTGTCCACCCTTTCTCTTCCCAACATCATCATTCCGCCGAACAATTAGGTTTTCTCAGGATAAAGCTTTGAATTCCAAGCTCATACGCATGCAGCAGGGACGACGATGGAGCCGACGGCGGCTCTGCCACTAATGGTCACTGACTCATCAGCTCTGACTCAGTTAATCCTATCCCTCCATCTACACTGTTCTCAGTTCTTTACTCCCTGGCTGGATGCCTATAAATAGAGCCCTCCCCAGCTGCCCTCTCCACATCCGTTCTTCTTCAATATTCATCTGTGTTTGGTGAGGCGGAAAATGAGTTCCAACAAGGTTTTTGGCTCTGCTGGGTCTTGTGTGTGCTGCTAACTTTCTTTTCATTATCTCTTCGGAGGTGGCTGCTGCTGCAGAGACTGCTCATGCAGAGTTGGAAAAATGTTAGTACTGTTCTGGCCAAAAATTTTGAGATGCACCAAGTGTGTACATACCTAATATAATTTTGCTATGTTTGCATATTTTAATTAAATTAGGCTATTTTTTGATATGATAAAATTATATTAAATTTAGTGTATACACCCACTATATTTAATAATTTCTTGTCGTTAATTCGTTTGTGCTGTGTGCCTTCTTGGGAACATATATTTAAAAAGTACTACTTTTCTCAAAAGAGATATATTTATTGATTTTGGATATGTTACATCTAGAAATGAAGGAGCTTTTAATTTCTTGCTACTTATTATTTTGGTGTTCATTTTTATTTTCTTAAAATTGTTAAATAAATACTGTATACATATAGCTAAATAAATACTATTCTTTTGCAGCGAACGTAGCAGAGGAAACGAACCAGGTGGATGATGTAAAGGGGGCTTGGGGCTGTCGTTTTGGCTGCTGCTCTACTGTAGACAAAAATGGAAAATGCACGAGATGCTGCCACCCTAGTGAAACTACAGAGACCAAAGGTATGGCTTATTCTTTTGACTTGTTATGGAACACATAACGATGACTTTTTCTGCCCAATTACACTAAGATAAAAAATATAATATAAAGTTGATGTTGATGCATTGAGATATTTATTTGATTTGCCTCGTAAATTACACCATTGAATCATTAAAAATCATTTTATCCTTAAAAATTATTTTATCCCTAAAAGTTATAATCATTTTATCACTCATATGGACTCATGTGAATCGGACCTCAACTCTCATTTTAGCTATATATGTATATATATATAGCTAAATAAATACAAAAATAGATAGTAGTTCTTTGTATTTAATTTAATTAGTTAACATGTTTAAAAACTATTCTTTTGCAGCGAACGTAGCAGAGGAAACGAACCAGGTGGACGATATAAAGGGGGCTTGGGGCTGTCGTTTTGGCTGCTGCTCTACTGTAGACAAAAATGGAAAATGCACGAGATGCTGCCACCCTAGTGAAACTACAGAGACCAAAGGTATGGCTCATTCTTTTGACTTGTTATGGAATACTAATAATCATTAATAAGGATGACTTTTTCTGCCCAATTACACTAAGATAAAAAATATAATATATAGTTGATGTTGATGCATTGAGACATTTATTTGATTTGTCTCGTAAATTACACCATTGAATCATTAAAAATCATTTTATCCTTAAAAATTATTTTATCCCTAAAAGTTATAATCATTTTATCATTCATACAGACTCATATGAAATTGAAAAATATACAATTCAAGAGACTATTAGTAGAATATTAGTACTTATTAAATTTACTAGGTATGGTTTTATATGATTGTGATTGCTATTGCAGAAGAATCAGGTCAAGCTAACCCCGACCAAGTTATTCGAAGGTGTCAATACGGTTGTTGTGGTTGGGGCCGATATGGTTGCGTACGGTGTTGCCGCCCTAAAAGCCCCCCTCAAGCACAAGGTTAATTCCACTTCTTTTTTTCTTTTTTCCTTTTACAATGGTGGTGTCCTAACTCCTTCACACCTGATTAATCAAACAATTTTCAGGCATTTAGGGATAGTTTGTCATTTAATATCACTATTAAAATTATTGAAATAAAAAACTTGATTCTTAATTTATGGGTCTAATTTCAAAGTTTCCCATGGAATGGAGTAATTAATTTACTTAATCAGCGTGTTCATAATTTGCAGGTGAGGCTGGAGAGGCGACTACTGAGGCCAAGCCTGAGAACTAGAGCTTGTGTGCATGCATGCATGCATGTGCGAATAATCTATGCCCATGTATACGAGAAATAAGATATATGTGTGGGTTTATTTATATGCTGATAGTTCCTCACTCATAACTTAGGGTTAAATCCCTAAGTTTGGCTACGTTGTATAATGATCCTAGTAGATCTCTGCACTTGTAATAAGTTATGCAACATGGGAGTTCATTCCTACAATAAATAATCCCAGCTAGTTTCATACATGCTTCTTCTGTTAATCAAACATTTTACTTCAAGGTTAAAATATTAGTCCTATATGCCTGGGTAATTCATATGCATGTTTATATGTTCATGCAATTAGAAAGGCTTTGAATTGATATCACCTCTTGCTATGGGCAAGTAATGCATATATAAACTATAGGTACATTGAATATTTCAATAGGTCAATCTCTTTAAATATAATCAATTTTAGATATAAATATATAATATAAGGAAAAAATGAAAATATTTTAAAAATGATTTTCTCAAAAATCTAGCACAAGAGATATTTGTAGTATAAGCTTGTCAAAATAATTTTTGCACAATCAAAGCACAAGCTTAATGAGTCTTGCAATAATGATGCAAAGACTCACTAGTTAAAAGTTTTCCCCACACAAGGATTTATTAATTAAACCGGAGGGAAAATTTTTGGCTGAACTCTCAATCAAAAGTCAAACATGCAATCAACACAATGAGAGTTTTAGCAAGTGGGACAATTTAAAATCACTCAAAGATACTTTGATTTAACAAAAGCAATGACAAAGGATGAGTGTTTTTGGCTTTGGGTATGAAGAAGGGCTCTCAAAAATTTAGAGAAAATTTTAGCTAATCAAATCCTTAATCATGTCTTAATTTTTCAAATGAGCATATATTTATAGACAGAGCCAAAATTATAACCATTGGAGATACCACGGGGATTATTAAAATTGTTCTAAACGAGTTTAATAAAAATAACCCCATTTTAACCTCGATAAAAATCGAACAACCCGAGAGTTTCGGTCGAACATATTTGAGGTTCGGTCGACAAAATCACTAAGTTCGGCCAACCATGACATTTTTGAATTAAGGTTGTGGTCGACCATATTTAGGCGATTTTGGACCCTACGAGGTTCAGTCAACTAAGGCATGTTCGGTTGACCAAGTTCATGAGGTTCGGTCAACCGTGGCCACTTTGAACTATGAGTTTGATTGATCAAGTTGTTGGGGGTTAGTCACATGTGAGTTCGGCTGACCATGGAAGACATGTTCATTTTTGAACGATCGACTGAGTGAAGTCAACATGTTGACTTCTGGTCAGTTCGATCGACCGAGGCTTTTGTACTGCTTAGGTTTTGATCGAACGAAGCTTTGAATTTGGTCAACTTGCTCAGTTCGGTCGACCGAGGCACGTGAAATTCCAAGTTTGCCCCTAAGGTCAACTATGGTCCTTGTCCAGTTCCCTATGGTCAAAGCTTTTGAATTGAGCCAATTAGTTAATTTAAGAAAAGAGTTTCTGTGAAAAGTGCTAGTCCCTAGGGTCAGTCTACAGTTGTCTAATCTCATCATCCACATCATGCATGTCATGCATTATATTAGAGACCACATATAAAAATTAAAATGCATTTACAATCATAATAAATATCTTCTTCTTTGTTCTTCTGTCTTCCACGGAAAACACCAGTGGATGTGAGCTTTAAGGTTTTCTAGCTTCCACTATCCTTTCCCTTATGTGTGTGCTAACATATTAAGTCTGCTTAAACACTTGATACACACATAAGAAACTTGCGGTTTGTCGTTATCAAAACCAAGGATCAGACTCAAAAAGTCAACAAAAACTATATTCTCTGCTATATGAAAATAATATATCATTTATAGGGTTTTTCCTGAAACCCAAATTTCTGCATTTTCCTGAATATGTATAACATATGAAAGGGAGCCTGATATCCAAAAAATCATATACTGATATCCCATAATCATATTTTATACTTTAACCGGTAAAATTTTTAAAAATAACTGGCACAACTTATTCTCCTTAACTGCTTACTGAGAGGGTGCCTGCTAAGATCTCTAAACCCACGTCCGTGGCGTTCGGAGTTTAAAACCTTGAAATCATTTTTTCCCTAATTCAATCAACTCAACCCTAGAATTATAATCATTTAAACATCCCTAGGCCCATACACTCCCTTTAATTAGTTAAATTCTAAGTAGATAACATAGTTATCATCCTTACCTCAACTTTGGAGTAGTGCCTAGAAACCCCAAAACACAAAATTGCTCCGATCAAACGGCAGAGAATGTCGGGATCTCGAAATGGTGTTTTTCAACTAATTCGGGCTTAAACCATGCACAAAATCGAAGAGAGAAAGGGTGAGGGTCGCAGCCCTAGAGAGAGAAGGAGAGAGGATTCAATTTCCTCTTAAAAATATGACTGGAGTTCCTTATATAGCCCACTGACCCGTAGCAAAACCGTCGGCGGTTTGGTTTTTAACCAAACCCATTTTCACTGTTTTACCCTTACCTAACTGTGGTAACTCAAAACCGTTGACGGTTTTTTGGCCTCCCACCAAACCGTCGAAGATTTGGTCTACACCAAACCATCTTCCATCTTTTCTTTGTTTTTCTTATTATTCAAAATTTTCGGGTCTCTACAGTGTGTGTGTGTCACGCCCCGAACCCAGAAATGGGACCCAAGGGTGAAAATATAAACCAACCAGTCCCTATATCATACAAATCATCCAAAGATACAGGACAATGGATGAGAGCCTGACCCTGTGGGGTTCCTAGGCACCCTATACACATCCAAACATAACAAATCTTACTCAATAGAATAAGGTCTTAGTATATACATACAGTATCATACCAGAGTCTATATAAGAGTTTGAACAAGCTCTATCATATAATGTACAACTAGGTACCCAACACATCCCAAAATGGCAA
Source organism: Malania oleifera (assembly GCF_029873635.1). NCBI lineage: Eukaryota > Viridiplantae > Streptophyta > Magnoliopsida > Santalales > Ximeniaceae > Malania > Malania oleifera. Next base: position 138,946,988 of record NC_080418.1, read on the forward strand.
CCCATCAAAATACAGTCCTAGCACTTACCCAAGCGCTAACCGCAGTACACCAACCACTACGCTCCCTACACCAGGACTCTAGTTTCGATTACTCGAAGGACCTGTAAAAATGTACGTATAGTAGGGGTGAGACACATCTTAGTAAGGAAGAACACAAGTTATATCGGTGTGTGGCATTTGAGTGTTATCATGATGCAACATACACGCAATTAAATGCAGTCCACTACTAATTTTACACAGTGCATACACGCACTTATACACATGATCAACAATCTCGGTGTCATCACACCCTTAGTCCCAAAGCCGGCCCGCGACATACGACGTTGGCCCGTAGCCAACCTGCATAACATGACGCCACTGGCATATGGCTAGTCCCCGACTCCCATGACATCGTACTGATGCTAAACTGGTGGATTCACATCCTTCGGCCTGATCTGTCAGAATAGGCTCACGCCCTTGAATATAGAACCGAAAACTTTGTCAATCTATGGCCAGTGATTTCATACGTCCTTGGATATAGAACCGGACACTCTCAGTACCTAGAACAAATTCGGAACCACGTTCCTACTAGCATTTCAACCAATCACACACACATGCATGCTTATATAACCAAACAAACCACACCCATTTGGTAATCTAAATAATGGTTTTCCAAACAGATACAGTTTAAAAACAAGTTAAGGCACGGTCATCCCTATAACACAATATAAATCAACATATACAATCGATTTTCAACAAAACCCCCTTTTCCCCAAAACTGTAGTCATGAAAAACCTATAATTTTCCCCATTTGATCCCCCCAAATAAGTAGCCAAAACCACACAGGACTGTAAACCACAGTTCTACCGACTCTGATTTAAAAAATAACCGATATAAACACAATTCCCCTTACCTTTTCCCCAAATAGCAAATCCTGAACTCTAAGGCCTTTAAATAGTGAACCAAGTTCCAAAACCTACAATGAACAGTACAAAATATATTCACAACACTATTCTCTACAAAGCTATCGGATTAGAATTGAAAATCGAACCCTACCTCGATTTAAAGCTGAAACTCGAAAATATCTGAAACGGGATTCCGATCCGTAGAACTTGTAGAGAATCCTTCCACGATCCTCGTGGTAACTTCAGATTTACGATTCTCGCAACGAACAGTGAAAAAATCTAGAGAGATGAAGAGTAGAGAGAGTACTAGAGAGAGAGAGATATAGGATTTAGTTTTCATAGTTGACAAGTAAAGAGAATTGATATTTATAATCCTTTGACTCGGGCGTCCTTGTCGACGAAATGGTGTCCTCGTCGACGAGGTCATATAGATAGCTCATTGAATAGACGATGGATTCATCGACGAATCCTGATATCACCGTTTTCCCGAAATCTCTCGACTTCTCCACTTCGACGAGCCTCTAAACTTCGTCGACGAACTTTGGCTTCGTCGACGAATCCTGATAAATTCCCAATTTGCCCATCTCTTATTTAATTAAACCCATATATCACGGTTCAGGTTCTTACAGTGTGTGTGTGTGTGTGTTTGTGTAATCTGGGTATAACCATTTTGACGAGGTGCATATTTATTAGTTATAGATTTATTACAAGTAGAAAGCATATCGCAATACATGTGTAATATATCTTCATGTATCTAATTAGCTTTAAACTTAATTAATTTTATATTTTTATTTTTATCTATTTAATAATATAATTAATTTTTTATGTCTACTACTGATATTTTATGATGTCAAAAAAATATAAAAATTGTATTGCAAATTAATTATGAGTTATGAAAATTGATGCATCAAGTATAATTAATAAGTATATAGAGTCTTTTTGGTTTTATTGAAGGCTTCAGCCTGAACTAGAGAACAAGAGATATTCATGTTTCACTAAATTCATCATTTGTCTAACTTTTATTGCATAATAATCTTACATATCCATTAATTTACTTAATTAACATATTTAAATATTTTGATTGTGCAGCAGATGAAACGGAGGAAACAAGCCAAGTAGACAGCGTAAGGGGGTTTTGTGGTTGCCGTTGGGGTTGCTGCTCTACTAGGGACCAAAAGGGCATATGCAGAAGGTGCTGTAGCCTATTTGTCATAGAATAATAATAATTAGTGACAAGCCTATTTAAGTTTGCTCAAATCATAAAAGTGAAGTTGAATTTTGATGACCTCAAAGTTTCAGATTTGATTTTCCACTTATGGTTTTTCTTGTGATTTACTAGACATGCGTGAATAGGTGGGTGGTAATACCGATTTGGTGTTGCTTGGATTAATCCGAAAAGTTTACCGAGGCTGGAGTTTTGAGTCATTAAAAAAATTAAAAAAAAAAGTAATAATAACAATAGCAATTTAATCTAAATTTGTCACGAGATGGGTGTTTAGTTACTGTCATTTTTTATTAAGTAATTGATGCATGTAGTTGACTAGAAAAAGTCATTGACAATATAGTAAAATTATACATATCACATAACTACTTATAATTAACATATTTAAAGTTGAACTTTGGCGATCTTAAGATCTAAGATTCGATTTTTCACTTGTGATTTGTTTAGCGAATTACTAGACATGCGTTAATAATACCACAAACTTTCTTAAGATTTTTCAAGAAGAAAGAAACCTTTTCTCAAGTTTTTTTTTTTTTTTTTTTGAAAAATGTAAGGAAGATTGAAGCTATAGAAAACAAAGGTATAATACGACTATTTTCTTAATTTGTTGTGAAATAATAATTAGGGTAAAAGACACTCACTTCTCCTGAGATTTGACAAAAAAATAAGAAATTTTCTTAATATTTCAAAATTTTCATTCTCTTAAGATTTGCCAAAAAAATTAAAATTTTTTTTTCAAAAGATTTGTCCTTCTGTTAAATACAAGGGAAAGTTTGTGTGTTTTTAGTTAATCTTAGAAAATATTACTAAAATTCTTAAAATCTCAAGTGAGTCCTTGAAAATTTTGAAACTTCCGGAAGGTCAGCGTTTCTTTTTTTTTTTTTAACCTCAAGAGAGGTCAGCACTTTTTGTCTTAATATATAATTGTTAATAACAATAGAAATTTCATCCCTTAAATAATAACGTGACAATATAAAAAATACATCATATCTCTGACTCTTATTGTATATTAATCTTACATATGTATCCATTTAATTAATTAACATATTTAAATATTTTGATGGTGCAGCAGATGAAACTGAGGAAACAAACCAATTGCCAGTAGATGGCGTAAGGGGGTTTTGGGGCTGCAATTGGGGTTGCTGCTCTATGCCAGACTCAAAGGGAATGTGCAGTGCTGCAGCCACCCGAGTGAAGCTCTGGAGACCAAAAGTATAGATGATTATTTTTGCCATGGAATGTTTATTAATTAACAATAGCAATTTTCCCCTTAAATAACAATGTAAATATATAAAAATTAAGTACATGGTTAATGTCGAAATTTAATTATCTCGTGACTTGTGAAATATTAATTACTAATATTATAAAAAAAAATTTAATTCATGTTGATATATTTACTTGTGCAGCTGATGTAGCTGAGGGAACAAACCAGGTCGATGACATAAAGTGGGCTTGGGGCTGCTGTTTTGGCTGCTGCTCTACTGTAGACAAAAATGGAAAATGCAGGAGGTGCTGTCATCCAAGTGAAGCTGCAGAAATCAAGGGTATGACTCATGCATCTCTTGACCTGTCACATAATAATAATAATAATAATAATAATAATAATAATAATAATAATTAAAAACAGAAGAAGAAAAAGAAGCCTTTGACTGTTGGAAAAAAAAAGAAGAAGTTAGTCTGCAGCCACATGCCCTTTGGTTGATCTCCAAATGCATACTCCCAAGAAGTATACATACAAAAATTCACATGCATTATGCCACCACCCTACGCTACCCACTCCAAGTGTCCACCCTTTCTCTTCCCAACATCGTCATTCAGCCGAAAAATTAGGTTTTCTCAGGATAAAGCTTTGAATTCCAAGCTCATACGCATGTAGCAGCGACGACGACGGAGCCGACGGCGGCTCTGCCACTAATGATCACTGACTCATCAACTCTGACTCAGTTAATCCTATCCCTCCATCTACACTGTTCAGTTCTTTACTCCCTCGCTGGATGCCTATAAATAGAGGCCTCCCCAACTGCCCTCATCACATCCGTTCTTCTTCAATATTCAGTTGTGTTTGTTGAGGAGGAAAATGAGTTCCAACAAGGTTTTAGCTCTGCTGGGTCTTGTGTGTGCTGCTAACTTTCTTTTCATTATCTCCTCGGAGGTGGCAGCTGCTGCAGAGACTGCTCATGCAGAGTTGGAAAAATGTTAGTATTGTTCTGGCCAAAAATTATGAGATGCATCAAGTGTATACATATCTAATATAATTTTGTGTTTGCATATTTTAATTAAATTAGGCTCCTTTTTTATATGATAAAATCATATTAAATTTAGTATATACACCCACTATATCTAATAATTTATCGTAATTAATTAGTTTGTTCTGTGTGCCTTCTTGGAAACATATATTTCAAAAATTCCACTTTTCTCAAAGGAGATATATTTATTGATTTTGGATATGTTACATCTAGAAATGAAGGAGCTTTTAATTTCTTGCTACTTATTATTTTGGTGTTCATTTTTATTTTCTTAAAATTGTTAAATAAATACTCTAATAGATAGATAGTAGTTCTTTGTATTTAATTTAATTAGTTAACATGTTTAAATACTATTCTTTTGCAGCGAACGTAGCTGAGGAAACGAACCAGGTGGACGATATAAAGGGGGCTTGGGGCTGTCGTTTTGGCTGCTGCTCTACTGTAGACAAAAATGGAAAATGCAGGAGATGCTGCCACCCTAGTGAAACTACGGAGACCAATGGTATGGCTCATTCTTTTGACTTGTTATGGAATACTAATAATCATAAATAACGATGACTTTTTCTGCCCACTTACACGAAGATAAAAAAAAAATATAATATATAGTTGATGTTGATGCATTGAGATATTTATTTGATTTGCCTTGTAAATTACACGATTGAATTTTTCCCTAAAAGTTATAATCATTTTATCACTGGACTCATATGAGTTGCAGTATCTCAGCTCTCAACTTGAGATTAATTATTAGTAAGCATGTTTGTGTTCTAGTAGTGGAAGTAGGAGAAACAAATCGGGAGGCAGAAGATGCAGAGCAACAAGCTGGAGGACAAAGATGTAGATATGGGTGTTGTGGTTGGGATAAACACGGCTGCAATCGATGCTGCCGCGGACCACCCGAAGTTTCCCAAAGTCAAATAGGTGCATGCTTACACACTACACTTTCAATATTAAGTTGATTTATCTCATATGTTTTTGAGAGTTTAGAATCTGAAATTTAGGCCTTCGAATTTGGATTTTATGAAATTGAAAAATGTACAATACAAGAGATTATTGGTAGGACATTGGTACTCAATAATTTTACTAGGTATGGTTTTATATGATTGTGGTTGCTATTGCAGAAGAACCAGGCCAAAATAACCCCGACCAGGTTAATCGAAGGTGTCAATACGGTTGTTGTGGTTGGGGCCGATACGGTTGCGTACGGTGCTGCCGCCCTAAAAGCCCCCCTCAAGCACAAGGTTAATTCCACTTTTTTTTTTTTTTTTTCTTTTTTCCTTTTACAATGGTGGTGTCCTAACTCCTTCACACCTGATTAATCGAATAATTTTCAGGCATTTAAGGGTAGTTTGTCATTTAATATCTCTATCAAAATTATAGAAATGAAAAACTTGATTCTTATTTTATGGTTTTAATTTCGAAGTTTCCCATAGAATGGAGTAACTAATTTAGTGTGTTCATAATTTGCAGGTGAGGCGACTACTGAGGCCAAGCCTGAGAACTAGAGCTTGTGTGCATGCATCTACGTGCATGCATGCATGTGCGAATAATCTATGCCTATGTATACGATACGAGAAATAAGATATATGTGTGGGTTTATATATATGCTGATAATTACCCACTCATAACTTAGGGTTAAATCCCTAAGGTTGGCTACCTTGTATAATGATCCTAGTAGATCTCTATACTTGTAATAAGTTCTGCAACATGGGAGTTCATTCCAACAATAAATAATGTCAGCCAGTTTCTTCAGTTAATCAAATATTTTACTTCAAGGTTAAAATATTAGTCCAATATGCTCTTGCAAATACGGCTTAATTCATATGCATGTCTATATGTTTATGCAATTAGAAAGGGTTTGAATCGATATCACCTCTTGCTACGGCCAAGTAATGCATATATAAACTCTAGATACAGTAAATATTTCAACAGGTTAATCTCTTTAAATATAACCAATTTTAGATATAATATAATATAAGCAAAAATGAATTTAGCATGCCCTTCATAAGCTATACGATGATCATCAAATTTTAGAGCAAGTCTAGTGTAATAACAAATCGAGTAGTGTCATTGTCCACAGGTCTATGACCATTATAGGCACATGTAACAAAAGCAAAGTGAACCGAGGCCTATTTTACTTTACCCATTCTCCTCATATCCCATGGTCCCACAACATGACTCTTGGCATTTTTCTAATTAATAATCTCAATGGCAAAGTAAACAACAAAAAAAAAAAAAAAGCATTTTAAACTCAAATTTGTTAAATAATCATGAAAAAAATTGAATTTTGAAGAGTTTTAAGGCCCAAATTCCTCAAAGGTAAATGGTCAAGCCACCAAAGGGACAGTATCTATTGATTTGTCGATGGTGGATGTGATATATAGATACGATCGACTGGCATATCAAAAAATAAATTTTAGTTTATTAGTTTGAGCACGAAATTGTATAATTTACTTAACTGTATTTTGGACTTTTAAGATCCACAATATTTGTCAAGGATGCCCTTGTTACATAAGTCTAGAGATACCATCTCATAAGTTGTCAAACAACTGTATACAAAATGACTAAATTAAAAGGAAAATCTTGTCTTTGAACTCAAAGAATAAATGGGTATTATATTCTTTTATTTAAACTTATAAAATCTTTAATTTTAGAGTTATTGCCACTCAACTTTGCTAGAGTGGGTTGAAAAATAATTTTTGATTTGAACTAAGATAGCAATGCAATATCTTTTTTTACTTACGCTTGAAGTTTAGGTCTTCTGATTCTTAACTTTGCCCATACTATTGACATTTTGAGTGATTATCTCCAAGTTGTTACACCTCTGTCCATAATCTAGGATTGTCTCATTCTTTCCTTTTTTTGTTTCCTTTATTGTTAGCTATACATAATATATTAGGGTCTCTCTAATTATTAGTTTGTATCTAACTATTTTTTGCTTTCCTGATTAGTCCATCATGATCCTAAACTTTAGGATCCTACCTTATACAATGGCTATTTATACCTTCGATTAGAAGAGAAGAGTAAGCATTTCAAAACCTTTTTTTGACTTGGTATCAGAGCAGGTTCATATCACTACTGAATCTCATATTCTTTGCTCCATGTCTAATGATAAGCCTGAATCAACATCAACACCAATTATCCATGTTCAAATAGAAAACATTGGTTTCACAACCAGCGCCATTCTTACAGAAGTCAACTATGATGTATGGTCTCAAATCATGGAGATGCAAATTGTAGATCGTGAGAAGCTTGAATATATTATAGGCAAAACATCCCTTCCATAGACTACCGATGCTTCCTATGCGAAATGGCATGCTGAAAATCGAAAAGTTAAGGGATGGTTGCTCATTTCTATCTTGCCAGAGATTATAAAGCGCTATATTCGATTGGACACCGCACTTGATATCTGGAGTGCTCTTGCCAAAGCTTTCTATGATGGGTAACACGAATCGCAGCTTTTTTCACTAAATCAGTGAGCCTTTTCTGCCAAACAGGTCGAACGCCCTCTATATATCAATCTATTATGGTGATCTTGTAGAAATCTTCCAAGAACTAGATCATCGTGATAGGATTGTAATGACATTACAAAAGAACTGGTTTTTAGTAACAAATTTATTAGTGACAGTTCAATTTCGTCACTAAAGGTGGGTATTAGTTACGGTTTTTAAGAACCGTCACTAATAGTGTAAGCATTAGTGATGGTTTTTTGCACCCGTCACTAATACGACACTATTAGTGATGGTTTTAAAACTGTCACTAATAACTTCGTCACTACAAACCATATTTTTTGCCCAAACTATTGCGGGAAACTATTTTTCACTTAAAAATTATCCTGAAAAAATATTAGTGACGACTCAATGGGTATTAGTGACGAGTGAAATCTGTCACTAAAAGTCGTTATTAGTGATGATTAGGTAGCCGTCACTACTATTATTGTACTAATATATAAACATAATATAGTTAACACTATTAGTAAAAAATTTTCAAAATCTTCACTAATAACCTGTATTAGTGACAATTTAGAGTCGTCACTAATAGTATTTTTATTTTAAAAAATTAAAAATAATTTTGTAAACAATAGTAGTAACGATTTAGGAAAATTCATCACTAATAACAGAGTATTAGTGACAGTTTAGATTCATCACTAATAGTCTTTTTATTTAAAAAATTTAAAAATAATTGAGTTAACAATATTAGTGATGGTTTGGGAAGATTCGTCACTAATAATATGGTATTAGTGACGGTTTAGATTCGTCACTAATAGGCTCTTTATTTAAAAAATATAAAAATAATTTTAGTTAAATATATTAGTGATGGTTTGGAGGTATTAGTGTCGGTTTAGATTCGTCACTAATACGCACAAATATATCTACTCGTGCCGCTTGGGATTCTCCCAAATTCTCTCATCTTCCTCCTTTCCCTATTTGTTTCTCTCCTCCCCTCCAGATCCTCCTCTCTCCATCGCAGCCCCAGCCCCTCTGTAGTGACCTGAAGAAAAATAGTATTTTAAATAATAAAGAGGGAGAGAAATGGAAACAGTAACAGAAGGAGGCAGTCAATTTCGTCGACGAACACGACATGGAACTTTGGGAAAAATACCCCAATAAATTTATCAGGGCCTCGTTGACGAATACAGGAGATTCGTCGACGACGATATAGCAGGACCTTGTCGATGAGGGTGAGCTTCGTCGACGAGAAGATACCGAGAGAAAAATTTGGGCTACTCTGAATTTCGTCAATGAAGGCTAAGGTTCGTGGACGAAATTACTTAAGAACTCGTCGACGAGATGACGTGGCTCGTCAACGAATCCCGTAGTATAAATAGCCTTGAACTGATTTTTAATCACAGAAATTTGCTGCAGTCTCTCTCTCTCTACCCCTACGGCTCTTCCCTCTTCTCTCTTTGATTTCGGCCCCATCAATTGTCGGATCGACGATCTGAGACCACCATAACACTCTTGGCGGAGTTATCTGCAAGTCTGTTGAAGCGGATCGTCGGTGGAGCGAACTTGGAATTCATCCTAAATTTAGGGTAAGGTCTTTTATTCAGTTTTTGGCCTTCTGACGGTTGTAGGAAATGATGTAGGTCAAGAAATATTGATATTCTGTTCTGACAAATATGGTTTTCAGGGTGTTAAGAGGAGAACCCTGGGGGTGTAGGACTCGTTACAGTAGAGGGATTTTAATGGAAATCAGGTAAGAGAAATATGTTATGCTAGGCAATTTTACTATGTTTCAGTATAAATTATACATTTTTATCAAATGATTATTCACGATGGAAATATATGCAGTTTATTATTTATGTATAATATGTTTAAACTTCTATGTGGCTTGAGGATATGGGTATAGTAAATAAACATGTTTTACAGTATTTTCAGGATATGATTTACAGAATATACCGCCAGTGGTTATGTTTTATAGTAATTACAGAATACCATGAATATACAGTTTTTAGTACCATGACTTACAGATTACAGTTCAGTTAAGAGATACAGATGATACAGTTACAGTTTATTTCATTATCATGATTTATACAGTTATTATAGAATCATGGTAAAACAGCTAGTTGTATATAGAAATGTATTATATAGTATCAGACCCTATTGGACCATACAGTTACAGAGCATGGTACCGTAGCTACAGATATTTCAGTTATGAGTGCAACCACCTATTTAGATAATACGTGGTAGTAGGTTGATCATGCCCTGACGTGGACAGGCTCCCCATCAGATATGGGTTGAGGAGTGGTTGATCTAACTGAGGGAGTATAGTGATTTACCTTGGTCGGCCAACCAGTGTAGATCCCGCCTACGGGCCTCACAACCTTGTCATGAGGGGTTAAATCATGACACACAGTTATCCACAGGGAACTTTTCAGTTATTATTATGTATATACAGATTTACAGAGACAGAGAGTATACTTATGTACATTAGAAGTATTTTAAATAACCCTAAATACTGATATGTTAAATAACATGGAAATGGTGGTGGTTTCTATTACTTGTACTGTATTTACAGATCCAGTTATACATGATTTTATAGAAATAGATTTTCATAATATTGTAACTCATCTGTCACACACTAGTAATAACATATTTCGTCTTACTGAGCGTTGGTTCATCCCAATTATTTTGACATTTTTTAGGTAATCCAGGTAGGCGAGCAGATTAGGCTCGCAGATAGAGGGGTCTCAGTACTGCCCTGATATTAGAGTGAGTATTTTTGGGAGTATTTTTGTATAGCCCCAGCCAGTTGAGGACATTTCTGGGGAACAGTTATATATGTATATTTTGGGAAACAATTTAGCACTGTGGTATTATATATAATTACATATGGTTATGTTTATTTGATTTCTGCTTCTCGCTGCTTAGGTTGATGACTGGGTTTAATCTAGTATTGTATCAGAGCATTTTAAATGTTATAGTATAAAAAAAAATCCCATTTATATAGCAGGTTGTTACACCCTCATCGTCGCCGTTCATAGCAGCCCCTCGCTCGTTGCCGTTCGCCGAACATCGTAGCCCCTTACTCATCGCCATTCGCAGAGCCCCTCGCTCGTCGTCGTCGCAGCCTCTCGCCATCGATTTCAATGATCATTGATTCCCTCAAGGTTCTGATTCCTCTTCTGCCTCATCCTCTCTTTTCTTCTATGCTTTACAATTTCATGGTTCTATATATCTCAAAATCCATTGAGGGAGACATTTTTTAATTATCAAGATCATAATATTGGCCAAAATCCAGATAAAAACACAAATGCAGTTTATGGAATCTCGAGAGTAATTTTGACAGATTGATAAATGTAAAAATTAGGGTTCATCTTCATAAATTTTTCAAAAATGAATAGAATATTCTAACATTTTCATTTTAAATGTGGACATGAAAGCTAATGTAACATGCTTTTTATGTTTTTTGGGTAATAATAATATCAATAATAATAATTATAGATGAAAGTTTTTCTTTCTCTTAATAATAATATCAACATTTTCTCTTTCTCTAATCATTTTTCTCTCTCTAAATCAAGAACCTCTTACTCATTCAAACTCATGGATAAGTGGTGGTTTCTTGCCCCCCCCCCCCCTCGGTTTTTTTTTTCATGCTAAACCCACATCGAAAGTATTATGTTACTGCAAAGTTTGGTAATGAGATTTTGTCACGACCTGCTCATTTTTCTACATTTTTTTTTTAATAATATCAATATCTATAGCACATTCCCATATTCTAGTTCAGCAGGTCACAATCCACCTAAACCCATGGGTACTAGGGATATATCAAAACATACAGCAGAAGTCCTAGCAGCAGATAACATACAATAATGTACATCTCAATACCATATATTACAATATACCAAAGTTGCCATAGTCCACAGTATTTCCATATATACACCCCAAAATAAATCTAGGAACATTTCCCACCAAATCTAACTATCCCTACAGAAGAAACTTACCCTTCAAAAAGGCCAGATATCGATACTATATCAGCGGAGCTTTTCCCGCTTTCCTATCTAGGGCTCCTAAAAAGTTAATAAGATTTAGGGGTGAGACACCTCTCAGTAAGGGAAATAAATTAATACCAGTGTGTGGCAACATGAGTATTCTGTGTTCTACATATATCATATATAACATATTCAGTACTGTTTATCAAATCTAGGAAAACATATGTATATCAAATATGGCAGAACATACTGCATTTCATAAGCATATCTCATCTTATATCATAATAATAATAACATAAAAACATTCCTGGTAGGTTAGCTGGCTGTTGTCATGTATTACCCCCACATGACTGGGTTGTGTGGCCCAAAGGCGGGACCTAACAATGGTTGGCCGACCACTGCCAAGTCAAACAGTAGTCTGTAGGTCCGATGGGTCTGCTAGACCAGGTCTGTACACCATGGGCGATCACAACACACTTCTTTAATAACTACTTCGACCATCCAATCTCACACCACTCCGTACAGCGGCGTTAACACAAATATCATGATCACGAGGACCATGGATACATAGCAACGGTACCGTGCAAGTGCTAGCCTAGACCAAGCCAACTAGGTTCCGATATCATATACATATACTAAAATCGTGATACATGGATATCTCATATCATTAATTTTCACATTAATCATATCATTTTGCATATATACGTATATCATGAAAATCATCGTCTCGTACGCCGGTATTACACATTTTATTATAGCTCAGAACGTACGTCGGCAAAACATAGCACAACCTGTACGCTGGCAAATCACAGTCACATAGCATGGCCCATATGCCGGCAAACATAGCACAACTCGTACACTAGCAAATCACAGTCACATAGCACGGCCCGTACGCCAGCAAACATATTATAAAGGTCTCGGCTCGTACGCCGGTTTTTCCATTATAAAAATCCATATCATTCACATTCCTAGAAAGCAGTATTTCATATCATTTTTACTCATGCCACACAAATGTATTTTCACATATTCAACATACGATTATCTTACACTATTTTACAAATATAAATCATATATATAAATATATTTATTTTTCTTGAAACCAGATACTACATATACCTATATATGCATTTTCTCAAAACGAAACTACCTTAGTTTATCCCCTTACCTGATTCCTGGAAAGCCCCTAATAAAACTGCCCCGCACCCACAGGGTTCCTAACTCAACATCCTGAAAATGAAAACTGTCAGTATTAAACTTTTGTATTTTCATACGTACATCATTTCTTATAACTACCCTAAGGCCAAATTTGGTTTAAAAAGCCTTACTTCAACTCTGGGATGATTCCCAACTTCGTTTTCCCAACGATCTGCTTCGGCAAACTCGTAGAGAACTTCGCCAGGAGTGTCATGGTAGCTTCAAATCTTCGATCCAGTGAGAAACGAGCCCAAAATCGAAGAGAGAGAGGGAGAAAACCGAAGAGGAGAGAGAGGGAGAAGAGTTGGCTTCTTTTGTAAGTTAAAAATCGGATTTTTATATTTATAGAACAGGGGATTTCGTCGACGAGACACGTCACCTCATAGACGAGAAATGCACCTCGTCGACGAGACACGTCACCTCATCGACGAGTCCTTCATTAAATTCGTCGATGAGACCCTGTATTCGTCGACGAAATTTAGACTGCCCCAGAACCTCTCTCGGTATTTTCTCATCAACGAAGCCCTGTGTTCGTCGACGAATTTTCTTATGCACTCGTCGACGAGGCCCTGTATTCGTCGACGAAGTCTACGAGCTCCTTCTGTTTCCAATTTCCATTTCCCTTTTATTATTTAAATCTCATTTTTATTCGGGTCGTTACATCCTCCCCTCCTTATAAAAATTTCGTCCTAGAAATTTACCATTCACATAACTCATCATCCCTTAATAAGGAAAAAGGGTCTACTTATTTTATTACTTACCCTCACTTATGGCGGAGGAATACCATGGTTACATTCTGAGTCTTGGGAGATTACATATACAAAAAAAAAATTTTCTCCCAAAACTAAAATGCTACACTAATTTAACCATTACATGTACCTGCAAAAGAAACTACCTAACTACTTACATTTTATCCAATCAACTTTCTTAGAATAGATGCGGATACCTCTATCTCATATACTCCTCGGACTCCTAAGAAGCCTCTTCTACTGCATGATTCCTCCACAAAATTTTACCTGAGGAATCTTCTTGTTACGTAACTCCTGCACTTTCCTATCCAGAATCTATACTGGTACCTCCTCATATCCCAGTGAATCACTAAACTCCAACTCATCGTAACTGATGGTATGAGAAGAATCTGGGACGTACTTCCTTAACATAGCAACATAGAATACATCGTGGATCTTGGATAACACCGGTGGTAAAGTTAGCCTATAGGCTACTAGTCCCACTTTATCTAGAATCTTAAATGGACTGATAAACCTAGGACTAAGTTTACCCTTCTTCCTAAATCGCATAATTCCTTTCATCAGAGCTATCTTCAAAAATACGTGATCACCTACATCAAACTCTAAATTCCTGTGGAGATGGTCGGCATAACTCTTCTGTCGACTCTGAGTTGCACTGATCATATCTCTGATGAGCTGAACCTTATCACACGCTTGCTACACAAGCTCTGGCCCCACTACTCACCGCTCACCCACTTCATCCCAAAATAAAGGAGATCGACATCTCCTACTGTATAGAGCCTCAAATGGTGCCATGCCAATGCTGGATTGATAACTGTTATTATACGCAAACTCTACCAGCGGCATGAACTAAGTCCAACTACCACCAAAGTCTAATACGCACGCACGAAGCATATCCTCTAATGTCTGTATCATCCTCTTAGTATGCTCATCTGACTAAGGATGGAATGCTGTACTAAACGATAACTGAGACCCTAGAGCCTCCTGCAAGCTCCTCCAAAATCATGACGTGAATCGCGGGTCTCGATTTGACACAATAGATACAGGAACCCCATGAGAATGAACTATCTCCTGAATGTAAATCTTCGCTAAACGGATAAGGGAGTAGCTGATCTTGATAGGAATAAAGTGGGCGGTCTTCGTAAAATGGTCAACAATCACCCAGATAACATTTTGGCCATGTAATGCCTTCAGTAGTCCTGACACGAAGTCCATAGATATATGATCCCACTTCCACTCTGGGATAAATAACGGCTGCAACTACCCTGCCGGCCTCTGGTGCTCAGCCTTTACCTGTTGGTATGTCAAACACTAGGCTACATACTCAGCGATCTCTCTCTTCATACCACTCCACCAGTACGACTCTCGTAGATATTTGTACATCTTCGTGCTACTGGGATGAACTATATAGAAATATCTGTGAGCTTCCTATAAAATAGTCCTCCTGATCTCAGTATTAGCAGGAACGCATAATCTGGAACGTAACCGCAAAGCTCCGTCATCTACAATACTCAAATCCTCCCCTTGACCCATCTGTACTTAGTCTATCACCTTTACTAATTCTGGGTCTTCCTTATGGGCGGCTTTAATTCTCTTCTGCAGAGTAGGCCGTATCACTAGGCTGGCAATACATACCGGGAGATCACTCTCTACTAATTCCATGCCGAGTCTCTCCAGATCCATCATGATCGGATGCTGGATCCCCATAGCCGCCAACACTGGTTCCCTGGATTTCCTACTCAAAGCATCAACTACCACGTTTGCTTTTCTCGGGTGATAACTGATGGTACAATCAAAATCCTTTATCAGTTCCAAACACCTTCTCTGCCTCATATTCAGTTCCTTCTACGTGAAGAAATACTTTAAGTTCTTGTGGTCGGAGAAAATCTCACACTGCTCACTGTACAGGTAATGCCTCCAAATTTTTAGTGCGTGTACCACTGCAGCCAGGTCAAGATCATGTGTAGGGTAGTTTTTATCGTATTCTTTCAACTTCTTGGATGCATATGCAACTACCTGCCATGTTGCATCAATACACAACCAAGTCCCTTCAAGGACGCATCACTGTAAATGACATACCCCTCGCCCCCTGATGGGATAACTAATACTAGTGCTGTGACTAATCTCTCCTTCAGCTCTTGAAAACTCTACTCATAGCTGTCGTCCCACTCGAATCTGACATTCTTCCTCATCAATCGTGTCAAAGGTCTTGACAAAACTGAGAATCCCTCAACAAAATGACGGTAATAGCCTGCTAGCCCCAAGAAACTCCTGATCTTCTGGACATTCCTCGGTCTAGCCCAATTCACAACCGCCTCAATCTTGCTAGGATCCACAGAAATACCGTATCCAGATATAAAATGCCCCAAGAATACAACCTTCTTAAGCCAAAATTCACATTTATTGAACTTGGCGTACAACTTCTTTTCACGAAGTGTTTGCAAAACCTGCCTCAGGTGCATCTTATGCTCCTCATAGCTCCTCGAATGGACCAGTACATCATCAATAAAAACAACAACAAACAGGTCTAGGTATCAGTGGAAGACTTTGTTCATCAAGTCCATAAATATCGTAGGAGCATTCGTCAATCCAAATGGCATAACAAGAAACTCGTAATTCCTGTACCGGGTCCTGAAGGCCATCTTCGAGACGTCTTCTGCTTTCATCTTTACCTGATGGTATCCGGATTTGAGGTCAATCTTCGAATACACTTGTGTACCCTATAGCTAGTCAAACAAATCGTCAATACGGGGTAGAGGATACTTGTTCTTGATTGTCACATTATTAATCTCTCTATAGTCTATACACATCCTCACAGTCCTGTCTTTCTTCTTCACAAATAAAACTAGAGCTCCCCATGGAGATACACTGGGTCATATGAAGCCCTTATCAAGTAGATCTTATAACTGATTCTTCAACTCTGCTAACTCCACTGGCGCGATTCGGTATGGTACTTTAGAAATTGGCGTCGTACCAGAAGGTAAATCGATAGAGAAATCTACCTCACGGTCGGGTGGCAAGCCTGGTAACTCATCAGGAAAAACATCTGCAAACTCCTTTACTACAGGTGTGCTAGCAAGCTTCAGTTCATTCTCTGACATCTCCTTCACAACATCCACAAATCCCTGACACCCACTCAGTTGTAGTCTCCTGGTCTGAATAGCTGAAACTAGCTGAGGCGGGGATTGCACTCGCGACCCTACAAACTTGAATTCTACTTCCCTCGAAGATCTGAATATCACCTTTCGTGCTCGGCAATCTATGCTGGCAAAATTAGCTACTAGCCAATCCATGCCAAAGATAACATCAAACCCGTACATGTCCAGCACTATCAAATCAGCCGACAAAGTCTTTCCTTGAATATCAACTAGACAATCCCAGAGCACCCTACTACATCTCACTACCGACCTAGTCGGTGTAGATATCAACAATTCAACATCTAATGACTGTGTTTCAGCCCCACATAATTTAACACACCCCGAAGACATGAATGAGTGCGTAGCTCCTGAATCAAATAATGCAATAACTTTAAAAGAAAGCATAATCACCATACCTGTCACCACGTCACCTGACGTCTCAGCCTCACCCGGTGTCAAAGTAAACACCTTGGCTGGAGCCGTATTCCTCTGTTGGCCCCCACGTGGTGCCTGATAACCTCCCCGATATGGTCTAGGAGTTGGAACTGCATCTGGTGGGGTAGGATAGTCTCGCACCATATGCCCCGATTTACCGCAGTGATAGCACACCGAAGCTACATCCGATGGGATAGGACAGTCTTGCACTATATGCCCCAATCTACCACAGCAATAGCATACTACACCACCAGCTCGGCACTCTCCCCAGTGCCTCTTACCACAAGTTTGACAAACTAGAGGACCCTACCTTGTCTGCACCTCACGTCCTCCTGTCTCCTGTCTCCGCCCTTTGCCATGATTACCTTTCCTCCACTGGCCCGGTCTATGACCCTGCTAGTAGCCGGTAGATGCAGATCTCTTCCTCTGTCCCTGCTCCTCTGCATTAAGACGCTCACCAATCTCTGCCAAAGCCGCTCTGTTGACTAACTCAACAAAGTCCTGGATCCGCAACACCACCACCTGCTTAAATATGCTTCATCTCAACCCTCTCTCAAACTGCCTGGCTTTCCTTACCTCATCAGGAACAATGTATGGGGTGAAGCGAGAAAGCTCGATGAAACGTGCTACATACTGCTGGACAGATAGCTGTCCTTGCTTCAGACTCAAGAACTCTTCTACTTTAGCCTCCCTAACAGTAGCTGGAAAATACCTATCAAAGAAAAAATCTTTAAACTGATCCCATGTCATGACTATCGAAGTCACCCTCTGCTACTCCAGCAGTCTCACTGTAGTCCACCACCTCTCAGCCTCTCCTATCAGTCTATAGGTGGCAAAGAGGACCCTCTATTCCTCAGTACACTGTAGTACAGCCAAAATCTTCTCAATCTCATGCATCAAGTTCTCAGCGGCTACAGGATCAACTCCTCCTGAGAACGCTGGAGGATTCATCTTCGTAAACTTTTCTATGGTGCATCTATGGCTTGCAGATGGACCACTTTGCTCCCTCGAACTCCTAGCTATCTTAGTCATAACCTGTTGAGCCACTCTATGTAATACAGCGTCAGAGTCGGTCCCAGCTGCACTTGATGGTCCTACTCCATCACTGCCATTGACATGGGCACTATTTCCTTCCAGATTCATCCAGAAAATAATAGACGCAACTCAGAAATACTATCCTTATATTTTACCCACCTATCCTCACCACTTACCTCAACATTTCTAGTTCATTTCTAATCCCCAGTCCTACATTCTAGGAACATAACCCGACAATAGCTTACTTTGGTTTTCCTGAAATCGTCACCCAAGGAAAAATACAGAAACTACCACGGAAGTCTTGCCTCTAGACTATAGAATAAAACCTCAAATCATTTCCTAAACTCTGGTATTGTTTCCGCTGCATTCTAAAGTCTACGGAACCTAGCAGCCTAAGCTCTGATACTAAACTGTCACGACCTGCTCATTTTTCCACATTTTTTTTTTAATAATATCAATATCAATAGCACATTCCCATATTCCAATTCAACAGGTCACAATCCACCTGGACCCATGGGTACTAGGGATACATCCGAACATACAGCAGAAGCCCTAGCAGCAGAAAACATACAATAATGTACATCTCAATACCATATATTACAATATACCAGAGTTGCCATAGCCCACAGTATTTCCCTATACACACCCCAAAATAAATCTAGGAACATTTCCCACCAAATCTAACTATCCCTACAGAAGAAACTTACCCTTCAAAAAGGGCAGATATCGATACTATATCAGCGGGGCTTTTCCCGCTCTCCTATCTAGGGCTCCTGAAAAGTTAATAAGATTTAGGGGTGAGACACCTCTCAGTAAGGGAAATAAACTAATACCAGTGTGTGGTAACATGAGTAGTCTGCGTTTTACATATATCATATATAACATATTCAGTACTATTTATCAAATTTGGGAAAACATATGTATATCAAATATGGCAGAACATACTGCATTTCATAAGCATATCTCATCTTATATCATAATAATAATAACATAAAAAAAATCTTGGTAGGTTAGCTGGATGTTGTCATGTATTACCCCCACATGACTGGGTTGTGTGGCCCGAAGGCGGGACCTGACAATGGTTGGCCGACCACTGCCAAGTCAAATAGTAGTCTGTAGGTCCGATGGGTCTGCCAGACCTAGTCCGTACACCAGGGGCGATCACAACACACTTCTTTAATAACCACTTCGACCATCCAATCTCACATCACTCTGTACAGCGGCGTTAACACAAATATCATGATCATGAGGACCATGGACTCATAGCAACGGTACCGTACAAGTGCTAGCCTAGACCAAACCAACCAAGTTCTGATATCATATGCATATACTAAAATCGTGATACATGGATATCTCATATCATTAATTTTCACATTAATCATATCATTTTACATATATACTTATATCATGAAAATCATCGGCCCGTACACCGGTATTACACATTTTATCATAGCTCGGCCCATACGCCGGAAAAACATAGTACAGCCCGTACGCTGGCAAATCATAGTCACATAGCACGAACCGTACGCCGGCAAACATAGCACAGTCCGTACACTGGCAAATCACAGTCACATAGCACAGCCCGTACGCCGGCAAACATATCATAAAAATCTCGGCTCGTACGCCGGTTTTTCCATCATAAAAATCCATATCATTCACATTCCTAGAAATTAGTATTTCATATCATTTTTACTCATGCCACACAAATGTATTTTCACATATTCAACATACGATTATTTTCACAGTATTTTGCAAATATAAATCATATATATAAATATATTTATTTTTCCTGAAACCAGATACTATATACACCTATACATGCATTTTCTCAAAATGAAACTAGCTTAGTTTATCCCCTTACCTGATTCCTGGAAAGCCCCTAATAAAACTGCCCCGCACTTGCAGGGTTCCTAACTCAACACCCTGAAAATGAAAACTGCCAATATTAAACTTCAATATTTTCATGTGTACATAATTTCTTATAACTACCCTAAGGCCAAATTTGGCTTAAAAAGCCTTACCTCAACTCTGGGATGATTCCCCATTTCATTTTCCCAACAATCTGCTCCGGGCAAACTCATAGAGGACTTCGCCAGGAGTGTCGTGGTAGCTTCAAATTTTCGATCTGGCGAGAAACGAGCCCAAAATCGAAGAGAGAGAGAGAGAAAACCGGAGAGGAGATAGAGGGAGAAGAGTTGGCGTCTTTTGTAAGTTAAAAATCGGATTTTCATATTTATAGAACAGGGGATTTCGTCGACGAGACCCTGTATTCATCGATGAAATTCAGGCTGCCCCAGAACCTCTCTCGGTAGTTTCTCGTCGACGAAGCCCTGTGTTCGGCGACGAATTTTCTTATGCACTCGTCAACGAGGCCCTGTATTCGTCGATGAGTTTTGGCCATTTCCCTGAAATTATAGTTATCCCCCAAAATGCGATGTTGTCGACGAACGTAGAGCGTTCGTCGACAAAGTCTACGGTGTCCTTCTGTTTCCGGTTTCCATTTCCCTTCCTTTTATTATATAAATCTCATTTTTATTTGGGTCGTTACATATAAAAAAACATGAAATAATATGGTCCTTTTTTTTTTTGGCAATCTTCCTCATCAAATATGTCTAATGAGTTTGGTAATTGCCATGAACAATAAATATTATATAAAAATTATTTATAAGTTGTTTGAAATTAGGTTTTGAACTCAAGGATTTGGTTTTTTTTTTTACCCAAAGTTAAAATAGCATTGAATTAGTATCATATAAATGAGATGTTCACGTAAGATAAATTTATATTAAAATATTATTTCAGATGGATGGGTTATATATTACAAGTGGATTCGTTTGGGTTTCCCTTGGCATCTTATGTATATATGCAAACATTACATCCAAATTAAATCTCTTAATTTTTCTTTCTTTTTCTTTTCAAAAAATATTTATATCTTGTGATCACGTATATTAATAGGC
Source organism: Malania oleifera (assembly GCF_029873635.1). Taxonomy (NCBI): domain Eukaryota; kingdom Viridiplantae; phylum Streptophyta; class Magnoliopsida; order Santalales; family Ximeniaceae; genus Malania; species Malania oleifera. Next base: position 138,968,276 of record NC_080418.1, read on the forward strand.
TTTGAAAGAAATATGATTTGATTAACTATTCATTTCGTTCTTTATTAAATTGCTTGAATTAATATTTTTCGTTATCTTGATTAATTTTTACTTTCTTTAACAACTTTTAATAAATGATGTGATTCATGAAATAGAAACTAGGATGATTAACATTTTTACTATCCATAATGCACAGAATGACTAAATCTATTTTATGGATGTTGGTGTTTGTACGCCACCTTGTGCGACACCCCATCCTTGTGCACTTAGGGTTTCATCCTTCCTCGCCAATTCCTCTGTGAACGAAGCCTCGGGCTGCCTTAAAGCACGACAACTTGCCACAATGCGCCGCCAAGCAGTAGAGGGTCCAAGACCTGCCAAGGGGAGAGTCCCCTTCCAGGGGTCGAGTGGCTCTGAGCGAGCATGAACGAATTTTGGAGGAGACGTGAGCACCATGGTTGCCTCTTAAGGGTGTCACTACAAGAAATAAGGTTATTAGTGGCGGTTTTAAATTAGTTGTTATATTTGTTGTTACTACTAATGATTAGTAAAGAATTTTAAAATTGTCACTAATAATTAATGTAGTATTAGTGACAGATTATAACCGTAACTAAAACCACAATACCGTCACTATAGATTCTATATTGGCTCGGCACAAATTCTTCACTAATAGTAGGGTATTAGTGACGAAATTCAAAATAGTCACTAATAGTGTAGTATTAGTGATTGATGAAAAACATCACTAATACTTGGCCTTTAATGAAGGATCATTATTCGTCACTAATACTGTAGTATTAGTGACAATTTTAAATTCGTCACTAATAGTTGGGCTTTAGTGAAGGATTAAAGCCTTCACTAATACTTGGCCTTTAGTGAATGATCAATATTCGTCATTAATAGTATAGTATTAGCGACGATTTTGATCATTCACTAATATCTATAGACAATTATTAGTGACGATTTTCAAACCGTCACTAATAATTTAAAATTAATATTTTTTTTAATCATTAATTGTTGTGAAAATCTGTAATTACATTTTCGCATAGATAACATTAAACCATAATTATTAAAAAGATTCATAAATTATTAAAAACTCTAATTCAAAATCAAATACAAATACATTATACAAATTTCGAATGTTTTATATATGAATCTCATATGTTCAGATAAAAAAAAGTACAAAAGAAAAAAAAAATCAAAAGTTGCATCCTTCTGTAGTGCATGGTATCGTGTTGATGGTGTGATAACAGCAAACCCTACAAATTAAGAATCATAAAAAAAAAAAAATTAGTATATGATTTTTGACCATATATGTATACATACTATAAGTATCAATGATTTGATAGTAAAATAATCGGACGTTCAGATATAGTTAAAAAAATTGATACAATTTTAAATAGCTAAGTTTTATCAGTTTAGAAAAATTTTGGCAGCATTTTGTCTGTAAATAGGACATTTTTCATAGATATATGCTCCAAACCTGGGCATTTACAATAAATAGTACACAATTTGTACATGCTTTTAATTGGAAAAATTTAAACGAAATTTCGGCAGTATGTCGTCTATAAATTGGACATTTTCTTATAAAACCTGTACTTGAAATAACATATTGTTTTAAGCAAATAAATCATTTCAAGCGTGTAACAACTTAAATCCACTATCAGCATGTGTTGACCTTATAGGTCATGCCATATTTTGATTATGACAAATACTCACGTATTTAATGTCTATCAAGTTTGTGTGCAGGTCCACATGAGCAGATCACTTGATGTCATGTGAAGATTTGAAAACTAAAGACCCTAAAGACTCATTTATTGTAATTTACATTATGTTCATTTCGGGTCTGTAATAGTAAAATAGGAAAGGTTTGTAATATTTATGCATATCATGCATGGTAAGACCTTTAAAAGATCCTAGGTCCCAACACTTACACTTAAGATAATCCCCAATATCACATATACTATTCGGGGAAGAAATTGAATTGAAATAAGACTTAAAGGGCAAAATAAGTGAGGCTTCGGGCAACCAAGCTATAGTGTTCAAAACACTTTGGGCGACCGAACCATTGACAATTCAGAATGTTGACTTGGTTTCGAGCGACCGAACCATATTTTCAACTTTTCCCACCAACTCGGCAACCTGAACTTCATGTTCAAAATTGCCTCCGGCTATCGAACACATGGATTTGGAAGACTGAACTCAAGACCAGGCACCCAAATCGCGGATAGAATGGGAATTTCTTTGGTTCAGCAAACCAAACCCATACTCAGGTGACTGAACTTCAAAAACTAACTTTTTTCATTGTCTCTATTCGGGAGACCGAACTGTGGTTCAGCCACCCGAAACTCTTGGGCTGTTTTATATTTTTACTGTAGTTAAGATGGTTAAACCGGGTTAGTTTTGCTAAACTTTTTAAAAATGAATTTAAGAACGCCCTATATGTCCCCAATGGCTATAATTTTTACCTCTTCTATATATAGGAGATCATTTGTAAGGATTAATACAGGGTTAGCAAAATAGATTAAGAAAAATTTTCTAAAAAATTTGTCGCAACGTCCCGGAGCGCGAGTGCCCTGGGGTTGGCGCAATAAAAATTATTTTTTATTTTTAGAAAAAAAAAAGGAAGGGAGTCGTCACTAACCTTTTAGTGTAGTTAGAACACTTGTTTACTACCCAATTAAGGGTAGAATCGGTTTGCATTACCAAAGTTGGGATCGAGAGTTTGGTTATGTGAGAGGAAGGTACGAGCACCTCCTACACGCTCGTTCTTATGAACGGTACCTAATTAATTATGAAATTATCCCAAAGTAAATTTAAAAAGCCTTTTAGGTTACTCCTTTTGTGAATTTACAAATACGCATGCAAAATAAATAAATAAATAAATCATACAAAAATATAATTAATATATATATATATATATATATATATATATATATATATATATATATATTCCCTCATATTTGAGGTACGTGAAGCTTAAAAAGCTTGTACCCTTTTATTGCAATCATAGGGATAAAAGTCAAGAAAATAGTTTACAAAAATAGCTCCCAAATTTATTTTCCAAATTAATAGAATTTTCATAAATAATTTAAAATATTTCCAAAATTTTTTGGGAGGTTTTAATACGTAATAGTAGGATAATAAACCAAAATACTAAACTAACACAATACATATAATAATAATACTAATAATACATATATACTAAAACAAATACTAAAATAAATGATAAAATACCATAATACTATATATATATATATATATATATATATATATTAGGATACTAAAGATTTTATAAAAGGTAATACCATAGACATAATGTAACGCTATAATACTAAACATATGTTATACTAGCATAATACTAAAATGCTAAACTTACCATAATAAATAATACCGTATATATTAAAATACTAAAAATACCCCAATAAGTTATATATGCTAATATACTAAAGATACCATAATAAGTAATACCCTATATAAACATAGTAATAATATCACACTATATATCATATAAACCTATTAAAGTGACAATAATCAAGGAAACATAAATACAATAAGGATAATAATCAAAATCAAATAATAGTAAAATAATCATAACGTGGCAATAGTCAACAACCTGATAATCATAAATACAATAATAATACGGCTATAATCCAAACTTAATAATAATATCACATGAATACAATAGCATGACAATAATCAAAATCTAACAAAAATTGACACTTTAAATGTGGGAAAGTGCTCCAACCAAAACCCTACAAAAATGAGAATAACCCAATTAATATTTGCTGTAAAACAAGACTACAATACTAATAATAATAATAATAATAATAACATATATACATATAGAACATCTCCACAATAAACAAATTTTTTTTTTGAAACATAATATACACGAAAAACAAGACATACTTGTGAGTGTGTGGTTCACTATGTGTGTGAGTGTGTGTTTGTGTGTGCAGGTCTAGGTACATATGTTTGTGTGTGGCTTGCAGGCATGGTTTAGTGTCACATCCTCAAAATTTTCACCATTTTTTTTTTTATAATGAATTATTCCAACACCTGCATGTAATGGGCATCCCTATGTAGCGGAAAAACATAAATTTCATAACCACACATACATGTATATACAATATAAGAATTTAGTATTTTCAACCATAACTTTACAATACATCTCTCTCTCCAATGCCCACTACACAAAATACAAACCCTACGCAAAACTTACCCTCTAAACCAGGGTAATCGATATACTCTCTATCTACGAGCCTGATCTGCTCGCCCAGCTATCTCACCTGAAAAATGGTAATGTAATGGGGTGAGTCGATGCTCAGTAAGTGGAAATATGCTATTACTAGTGTGTGACGACCGAGTCATAAAATTACAATAATAAGATTTAAAATTGCATGATTTGGAACATCTATAAAACATATGTATAAAAGTTTAAAACATATGTATCATCTGAGCTTTCTATTATTCATACTGCTATAACATACTATATACAATGAAAACTATAAATCTATATACGTATATAGATATGTAACTGTGTTCTTTCCCAAGACTCTGTATGTCATGATTTGACCCCTCATGACAGGGTTGTGCGGCCCGTAGGCAAGACTTAACCTAGTCGGCCCTCCAGGTAAGTCATCATGCTCTACACTACCTCAGCCCGGCGAAATTGCATCCACTCCTAAGCGCGGGACTGGCTGCTACCTCATCTAACCGGCCCCCTCTACCCATTGTACTATGGAGCTGCATCCTCTCTAAGTAAGGTTAGACAGTACTCACACACTATCTGAGATATGTGGTTGCATTTTATCTGTATATAGCAACGGTAACGTGCTCTGTAAACTGTATCTGTCTGTAATATCTCCACAGGGATCTGATATTATATAAGTACATCTATATATACCTTTGCTGTTTTCATTTTGTTTCCAAAATAACCATAACGCTATAATTCTGTACTATAAATATTGTAAAATATGAGTAACTATAGCATCTCGATGCTATAACTGTATAATCTGTCTTTATAAACTGTGTGTTATGGTATTTAGGAAAAACTATGATATACTGAATTGAATAAAATCTATATAAGTCTGTCTGTTAATCATCTGTAAATAACTGTATGCACTACAAAAAAACTGTTTTTAGTAACGAATCTATTTGTGACGGATTCAATTTCGTCAATAATAGTAGGGTATTAGTGACGGATTTATAAACCGTTATTAATACGACACTATTAGTGATGAAATTGAATCTGTCACTAATAGTTTGTCACAAAAAACCCAAAAAGAACGTGGGAAAATATTTTTGGCGCAGAATTTATCCCGGGAAAATATTAGTAACGATTTTTGTTGTATTAGTGACGAATTAAATCCGTCACTAAAAGGTAAACTTTAGTGACGGTTAAATAACCGTGACTACTATTATTTAAAAAAAAAAAAAATTACTTCAGAGTAGTGATGACGAATTTCTAAATTCGTCACTACTAGCCCATTATTAGTGACGAATTTTGTAACCGTCACTAATACTTCAACTTTTCTTTTTTAAAAAATAAATATATTTACTTCAAAGTATTAGTGACGAATTTAGAAATTCATCACTATTACCCATTATTAGTGACGGATTTGTTGATCATCACTAATACTTCCATTAAAAAAAAAAAAAATTTTACTTCGCAGTATTAGTGACGAATGTTTAAATTCGTCACTATTCCCCTATTATTAGTGACGGATTTCACAACCGTCACTAATACTTGAATTTTTTTAAAAAAATAAGAAATGTTTACTTTATAGTATTAGTGACGAATTTAGATATTCGTCACTATTGGCCTGTTATTAGTGACGAATTTGGACCGTCACTAATTTTTTGTTATTTAAAAAAAATAAATGAAGAGTATTAGTGACGGTTTTAAAACCATCACTAATGCCCAAAAACCCTCTTATTGCTGTCCGCGTGCGGGATGTTGTCCCTCCTCCTGCTTCTTCCCCTTCCCCGCCGCCTGCTCCCACCTGATCTCCCTCTGCTCTCCACTGCCAGCCACCGCGCCAGCTCCTCCTACTTCTTCCCTTTCCCCTCCGCCTGCTCCCACATGATCTTCCTCTACTCTCCGCCGTAAACCCCCGCGCCAGCTCCTCCTCTTCCCCTCCTGCTCCAGCGATCGTCTCTCCCAGTCTCCCCCTGCTCTCTATCGGCCGCAAGTCCCCTCTAGCTCCTCCTCTTCCCCTCATCCTACTCCAGTGATCGATCCTCTCTCCCAGTCTCCCCCTGCTCTCGGTCGGAAGCCCAGGTATTTCTTTCCCTTATCTTTTTACTTTCAAGCATATACTGAATATTTAAAAAAAAATTGAATTTACTGAATATTGAAAAAAAATTTGAATGTATTTTGTTATTTTTCAATGTTTGAACAATCCGCATTTGATATCCTCAAGGCTTCCAATTTACTTACTACCTGTTAATTGTTTCCCATGCTCTAGAACCTTCTTTAAAGTTGTATAATTAGATTAAAAAAAAAAAAGATACCTTGTCTTGCAAACTCAGAATTTGGGTTATTGTCACTAAAAATAGTACTGTTTGGATGAGTTAGTTTGGTTGGTTTATAGAGTGGAATGGAGTTGGGAAGAGAGTATAGAAAAGCTTGAGTAAGGTAGTGCGACTGTATATGCCAATTTTATTTTTCAGTAGACAGAACGAATGATAATATGATTTCTTGCTACTAGATGGAGGAAGTGTGGTTGGAGACGGAATGAATGAAAAATTATCTTTTGCGTGAATCATTAATGGTAGGTTTCCTTTTTGCAACTTCTATAACCAAATATAGTGATTGTTTGTGCATATTATTTGTTTTAAATGTTATTTGAGTTTCAATATAAGTTTTTAAGGGTTAATTGCCAAAACTATTTTGCTGCAACTTTTTCAGTCGGTCATTTGGGAGGAAATAGTGCAATAGAAAATTGTTTTAGCACTTTTTCAGACAGAAGGAAAAACAAATTGTTTTAGATGCATATGAAACTCAAAATTAAAAGATGAAATAATCTAATAGAGTCGTTCTCATCTCAAACATGATTTTATTATTATTATTAATTTTTTTTACCATCTCAAATTCATTTAACTTAGGTAAGATCTCATGGGGAAAATAAAATATACAGCATAATTAGTCTCACTTTTCTCTGTAACCAAACAAAGAAGTGATTTTCATTAAGTTATTTTCTATTCTAGTTCATAAGTCAAAACAATACAGATATTCATCTAAAGTATTAGGTGGGGATAAGAGGCACCTGATTCGCCAATAACAAATAGCTCACTTCATGCCAAGCCAAACCCATTTGGCCACCATTGTGACTCCTTAACTTACCCTTATGCTGAATACAGGTACAAAAAAAAGCCCAAAAAAAGATTAAAGAAAAAAAAAGGCACATAGATGTGAACTTCCCTTTAAGGTTTCAAAAATTTCATGATCTTCCTTGGGAGTGTAGAAAAAAGATGCAATTAGGGGTGATAAAATGGATCAATATGTCATTTTGGATAGAAACATGAAACAGGTTGGGTTTGAGTTGACCCACTTACAAATGAGTGGATAATGGATCATCCATTGGGTGGCAATCCGTTCTGCCACCTCCAAACGGGGCTTAACTATTCAGTGAAATAGTGCAACACAATGAATCAACAGACAGAAAATAATGAAAAAAAATACATAAATAAATTGCGTTAAGAATGCAAGGAACAAATCTCACAAGTAAGTCGAATGAGTAAGAGTAAGAAGAACAATTGAAGAAAATGCTTCATATCATCATAATATGAAAAAATAGGGAGGTAAATGGAAATAATAATGTAACTTTGCATGGGATTAATGGGGATATTTCTCAAAATTTATGGTTGGTTTGATTCAGCAGAATAACTATTCATTAGAATAAGATAGAATATAGTTTAAATTTTGAAAATTAAGGAAATAGTTATTCCTCATATATCTCCTAATTACTTTATTTAATATATAATGAGAAAGGAATAGACACCCATGACAAAATTTATGAATAATTATTCATTGTCTACTCCTTATAATAAACTCATTAAATATTTCACATTCTTATTTGTTTTATAACAATAATTTAATTTATTATGTAACTAGTTATAATTAATTTACTAAAACTAATCTATTCTTAGGAATAAGCATTTCATAAACCAAACATAATCTTAAAGACCAAACCAAAGTACGACAATCTCCTTTATAATAGTACTAGAGATAATAAATAACATTCATCATCTTCTGTAGACTTGACAAATTAGATAAAATCCCTTAATTTGAACTAAATTCATTAATCAACACTTACTAAAAGAATTGGATATAGATTACAATTCAGTCAATTGATTATTGCCTAATCCGTCATGGATTATTACTATCATAATTATCATAACTAAATTCATTAATAAACACTTGTTAAAAGAATTGGATATAGATTACAGTTAAGTCAATACTTCTTCCATGATACAAGAACTCTATCCTCAGTAAAACTATTGGTTCATAACTCTCTTGAGATGTTCCAAAGATTTAGCTCGTGCATTAATTAAATAAAATGATATAAGCCCCACTCATATTAAAGGATTAAAGTTAGAAAGCTTAGCAAGATGAATACCACAAAATATATATATATATATATATATATATATACTAGTTAGGGTTCAAGTATTTTTCTATTTGGTGTTCTATCAATTGCAAAATTTGGCCATGGCTTTGTCGTCACTTCTATCAAAATAAAAACAATACAAGAGAATCTATACTAAACAACTAATTGTAACTCGTATGACTCATCTGAATGTCATTTAATTACTTTATGTAGAAATTCTGAACTCTCTAAATCAGGATGATTTTAATGCATACTTAAAAATAAAAAATCCTCTTAGACGATAGTTCTCACCTACAATTGTATTTTATTTTTGCTAAAAAATCGGATATCAAAACAACTAAAAACAAAATAGGATTTCTTTTCAATTCTCCTATACAAATTCAAAAATAGGAGAGCAAGATGTGTCTTTTTTGTAATTGCTTGTAAAATTACAACTATAAAATTAAACAATAAATGAGAGACAAACTTCCAATGAAATTGTAGTATTTTGCTTCAAGGTGATGGAATAATGCTATTTTATTGTGTTTACACTTTGAAAAAAATGTCATCATTTTAAGTCATCCATTGCATTAGATAAAATTGATCGTCCTTACACATATTATTAAAAAAACAAATGCTTACATACAATGAATAGATAAGTCTTACATTCCTCAAAACCAAAGCCTGAAATCGTAGCCCCTTGCATGTTTGGTTTTTTATGTTTTTTTTTTTTCAACTTCATGTATTAATTGAAGCTTAGACCTGTCCAAGAACGGTTACTATACATTCATTCCTAATAGTACATGTGAGACAAATCAATTGTTATATTTCAATTGATTATTAGTCATACTATGTTGACTAATAATCACTTGAACATGTTAATTATTTGTTTCACTTATAAGTAGTAATGTGAGTATTTCAAACATTCTTGGATTGTCCAATGTGGACAGTTCAGGAAGTTGTATTTACATTGTTGTCATCGTTCATACTTTGTCAATTGTCATTATATATTTCGAGCGTGTCTCTACTTGTGTTCTCTAGGTGCATAGTGGGGCGTCGTGACAATTTTTTAGTGATGAAAAACTAGCCAAGTTCTCACTTCCCCCATATCGTGTACTTGGTGAGCCAGGGGGAGATGCTGCCAAAATTTATAACGACTACGATGAAGGAATTTGAGCGATTCATCGCAATGTAAATGCAACATTCCTGTATGGGATAGGATCCGTACCCTTTAGAGTATGATGGTTGATTATAGGATTCACGATGCATGCATGATAAACATTATGAGAATATAATGAACACCATTTACTTGAACATATTATAGGGTAATTAATGAACATGGATAAGAGTTGGATGAACGCTCGGGGTAGGTTTTTGCCATACTACGTGAAAGGGGTACATGATTTCATAGAGTTCGCGCGTCCTTGTGTAGACAGAGCCAGTAGAATAAAGTGTCCTTGCAAGAAATTACAAAACATAACATTCAAACACATTGAGCTGGTCCATTCACATTTGTTAGACTTTGGAATGGAGAAAGGGTACACAAGATGGGTGTTCCACAGTGAAGATTATGTAGTTTAGAGCAATAATTTAAATGACAATGAATATGAGGGGGCAAATATAGTAGGTGGTGATACACGTTCGGAAGGGTTAATCGAAATGTTAGGTGAATTGCAAAGGGGGATTGCAGTGGACACGGGTGATGTCAGTGTGTTGCGTACTGGTGATTAAACTACTTCAGCGAGTACCATACCTTGCGATCCTAATATATTGAATCAACTCGGTAAACCATTTGCTAATCTCATGAGGGATGCACAGGTGCCCCTATATCCAAACTGTAAAAAGTTCTTAAAATTAGAGTTCCTAATAAAGTTGCTTCATGCAAGGACAATGCATTGGTTATTTCGGAGCACATTCAACATGCATTTAAGCCTCATTAAGGCAGCACTGCCGGAGGGTGAAACATTTCCCAAGTCTTTTTATGAGTCGAAGACATACATGCATGAATTGAGTCTCGGTTACACTCTAATACATGCGTGTAGGTATGATTGTGCACTCTTTTATGGTGAACATGAAAATGCGAATGAGTGCCCAGAATGTGGTGAACCGAGGTATAAAACTAATCAGAAGAAGGGTAAAAAGATTACCAAAAAAGTTTTGCAATATTATCGATTAATCCCGCGGCTACAACAATTGTATATGTGCAAAAAGATTGCTATAGATATGAGATGGCGTCAATAGAAACGTCTTCAAGATGGAAACACCCGTAGCCATCCAGCGGACTCTGAAGCTTGGGCCAAATTTGATAAATTGCATCTATGGTTTGCTAGTGATCCTCGCAACATCAGACTTGGCCTTGCTTCAAATGGGTTCAATCCTTTCGCTTACATTACCAACCCATATAGCATGTGCCCAGTTATGATGATGTCATACAATATGCCGCCATGACGATGTATGAAAGAACCTTTCATTTATATGTCTCTGCTGATTCTCGGACCGAGAGCACCTGGTAATGATATTGATGTTTACCTGCGTCTGTTAATTGACGAGTTGAAAGAATTATGGAAAAAGGAGTGGAGACATTCGATGTGCAAACCGGAACAACATTTCGGATGCATGTTGCAGTCTTGTGGACAATTAATGATTTCCTCGCATACGACAACCTGTCAGATTGGAGTACAAAAGGTTACTTAGCATGCCCAGTATGTAATAAGGATGTTGGGTCCTTATCCTTGAAGCATGGTCGCAAGTTATGCTTTATGTGTCATCGTCGTTTTCTACGAACTAGACATCCTTGGAGGACTTATGGCATCAGAAGCTTCAATGGAAAACCTGAATGAAGGTCGCCGCCAAAGCGACTAAGTGGGAAAAAGATATTAAACCAGCTAAGGTTGATCAGAAATGTGAAATTTGGGAAACCACCAACTAGTAGAAAAAGAAAACGCGCTGAGTGGGAGTTGAATTGGACAAAGAGAAGCATTTTTTTCAAGTTGTCATATTGAAAAGATCTTCTACTATGCCACAACTTGGATGTCATGCACATCGAAAAGAACATTTGTGAGAATGTCATTGGTACATTAATTGATATAAATGGGAAGACAAACGACACTATTTATGGAGTTTATCAATTGGTTTGGGAGTCATGTAAGTAACAAAAACTGCTTCAGTTAGAAGCAATGTATGGTTTCACTATTGACGGTATTCTTCTAAACTCCTATTTATTTTACAGAAGAAAGTCATGTTTTACAATAAGGAACCAATGACAAGTAAAGATTTGTACGTGTTGGCATGTGGCCTCGATCAACAAGTTAACTGCTACAACGGTTGTATTGTTAACGGGTTACGATTTCATACAAAGTCCCTCGAATTGCATAGAAGAACCCAAAATTATGGGCTTGCGGTGCTAGGCACAGAAGGAGATCAAGATATTGACTACTTTGGTGTGTTGGACGACATTATAAAGCTTATCTATGAAGCAAACAGAGTCGTCCACTTGTTCAAGTGTACCTGGTGGGACATCAGCAATAAAAAGACTGGGATAAACACCGATTCCTACTTCATCAGTGTCAATTTTAGCAAGACCTAGTATCAAAATGACCCTTTTGTGCTTACGATGCAGGAAAAACAAATGTTTTACCTTAAAGACACTAAATTGAAGGGTGAATGGCATGTGGCCCAAAAGATTCCTCCCCGAAGTTTGTACACAATTGCAGAAGTGGCAGATAGTGAGATGAGTGCTAGTGAGACTGCATTCCAAGAAGATGAGCCATCTATCCACGCAGTAGGGCAATTTGAAACAAATGTTGTTAAGGTAGGCACTGATGCTATATCATTGCATAGGGATGGTGCTGACATTACAATTGAACCTTCTGTAGATGTTCACTTCATCGACGATGAGGAAACTGATGGGGAAGATGAAACAGGGATCGAGTACTGTAGTGAAGAGGAAGACACTTTAGAAAGTGAGGATGATATGGATATTGAGGACGTATCTTAAAAATACATGTCTGCTGCATCCATCTAATATTTGTACTTCATATATGTACTTGTCTATTTTTGTCATTATTGTCACTATGTATTTGACATGTGTAAATAACTTAAAAATTCATTCTTCTTATATTGACTTGTATATGTATTTGCAAATATGGCACCAAGAGGTCGACGTTGGAGACTTCCTTTCAAGCCCACTACTACATCGCATGAGGATGATCCGACATCTTCGAGACCGACGAAGCCTGTCAGTACTGATACAGCGGCACCATTGTCTGACCCATCAGCACCTCGGCCAGACATGGATACCACTTATGTGACTGACACGTAGGGTGAGTTGCCGACCGTCATGAGTAGTGTTGGTATGGATACGATTAATTTATTTACATGTCAACTGTTGATGATAGTTATTCACGTGTATGATTATAATATTGTTTTTAAATTAACTCTACTTTTAGCATCTACGTCCACGGTCAGGTCAGGACGTGGTGCAGCAAAGAACATGTCACTGAAGAAGCACCTGGATAGGACTAAACAGCGGATTCGTATCGACATTCCTCTAGGATACACCGCCCCGCTAAACGATTGGTGCACCGCGTGGACGAGGGAGCTCGGCATTATATGCCGACAGTATGCTCCAGTCACCGCATTCAACTAGCCCTAGGTGACTCAGGAGTAGCGCATGGTCCTTTACATGCACATTTTGGTAAGTTCCCTAACGCTATATAGCTGTTTTTAATTTAAATGTTTTTTACTTTTAATATTCTAGCCAATTAACAATTGTCTAACATTGTAATTGTATCACCTATATATGTAGGAGGAGTTTGATATGTACATCCTCGAGGATGACCATGTGAGGAGGGCGGTCGACGTCCAATTGTGTAATAATTTTAAGAGTTATCGCTCGAAAATGCGCTCCTATTTTCAAGCGATGGGAGATGAAGCAGAAGCGCGACCATATGATAAGATATCTCAAGAAGATTGGGACGTGGTGTGTTGCCATTTCCGCGACCCGCGCTATCAGGTGATGTGTTTGTATTCTAATCACTAATTTTTCACAATGATGTCCTTAATATGTCGTCATGACATCTTCCTTGCAAGCCATATGTGAAACAAATGCTACGAACCGCAGCAAACTCCCTACGACACATTACGGTGGATCGAGGCTATTTGTAAATCATTACTTGACATAATAGTAATGATGACTTATATGATAATGTAGCGTGATCCCGAGACTGGCACAGAGGAGCTACTACCGGATCTGTATCAGAGAACACACCAACGGCGATTGGGGGAGTGGTGCGAGGGTGCGCAGGATCGACATGTAAGTGAAGCAAAAGATTTAGTTTATTACTTTATTCAAAACATCAAAGTTTTACTCTTACTTATTCCTTTTTATCATTTTCATGATTGAAATTAGGCACGGATGGTCGAGCTGAGGGAGGCACCTGTTTTAGAGGGGAGTCTGCACATGACAGATTTCGAGATCACTTCCCAAGTGCTTGGGCAACGAGTGGGGGATTGGGTGAAAGGTCTTGGAAGTGGATACGTCGCCCCAACAACATCATCATCCATGGGTGTGGTGGCTCGTGCAGAGATGGAACGACAATGTCGAGAGGCCGAGTGTGATAAGCAAGAGATGGCTCAACAGATGTAGAGGATCTCTATGGAAAACATGGAACTGAGATCGGACCTCTCAAACGTTTGAGCCCAGATGCAAGCCATGATGGATAGGCAGGCGCGGTTAGAGGAATGGATGCGCCGATCTTGACAAGATGATGCGGGTGGCTCCTTTGATTGATTATAAGGTATTATGATCATAAATTGAGTTTCATGTTAAATCATTCTAGTCTAGAATGCCTCCTGTATGGTGGATGTAGTTGATGTGTATTGCATGTTGGTAGTGGATATAGGTTCTCGTGTGCCTTCAACTTCTTATAAATGCTCTATTTGAACCTATCAACTCATTATATGCTATGCTCATTTGGCAGCCACTTAGGTGGGACAATTCATGAAGTTTGAAGATGCTTAAGTTTCAATTTGTTGGACGAGAAGAAGATAAGATAGTGTAATCAATGAGGAAGGAGAGAATGAAGTGGAATTGGACTAATGGGTAAATGGGTATGTCTGAAATTGTGACATGTTTGAACTTAGCTTATGTAAAAACGTCTGTTTTTGTCAACTCATGATATGCTATGGTCATTTGGCAGCCACTCAGAAATTAAATTCATGAAGTTTGAAGAAGCATCCGAAACATCTTCGAGACATGGTGGGATGAAAACTGCAGGGGCAGTTCTTGTCCCACAGTTGCCAAAATTACAAGAAAATGTGTGCAATTTCATGTTCTTCTGTTAAATGGCTTGGACAAACTTTTTTCTTTTTGGGTGGGAAGGGGGGGGGGGGTGTTAAAATGACTGAGCACAGCATGCATGACTTTTGTATAGTTTCTAGAGTTTGTTCTATGTATTGGACAACTTGAATCTTTAGAAGTAATAGTCAAGGTAGTAGTGGTGATAAGCAGTAAAATATTAGTTATAGTCAGTTGTTTTGGAAAAACTGAACATAATTAAGATTTTACTGCTTATCACCACTACTACCTCGACTATTACTTCTAAAGATTCAAGTTGTCCAACACACGGAAAAAAATCTAGAAACTATACAGAAGCCATGCATGCTGTGCTCAGTCATTTTAACCCCCCCCCCCCCAAAAAAAAAAAAAAGTTTGTCCAAGCCATTCAATAAAAGAACATGAAGTTGCACACATTTTCTTGTAATTTTGGCAACTAAGGGATAGGAACTGCCCCTGCAGTTGTCATCCCACCATGTCTCGAAGATGTTTCGGATGCTTTTTCAAACTTCATGAATTTAATTTTTGAGTGGCTGGCAAATGACCATAGCATATCATGAGTTGACAAAAATAGACGTTTTTACATAAGCTGAGTTCAAACATGTCACATTTTCAGAAATACCCATTAACCCACGAGTCCAATTCCACTTCATTCTCTCCTTCCCCATTGATTACACTGCCTTATCTTCTCTTCGCCCAACAAATGGAAATGTAAGCATCTTCTCTACTATTTATATTCTGAATTTAAGATATGGTTGGCATGTATTACGGTCGTGAATATGATACATGATTGCGTGCTAGTCTAGAATGCCTCTTGCATTACGGATGCAGTTGATGTGTATTGCATGCTGGTAGTGGATATAGGTTCTCGTGTGCCTTTAACTTCTTATAAATGCTCTATTTGAACCTATTAGGTGTAGATTTTATGGGAAAACGTCCAATTTATAGAGGACATGCTGCCGAAATTGCATTAAAATTTTACCTAACAAAAAAAAAAGATAGGCTTAATCGTTTAATGTTAAAATATTTTTAAAAGGATGAGTGAAACTTAAGAATCATAATAAATAAGGCAATGTAGACTTAGTTAATTTAGAACGGACATTCATTTATATGTTTTTGGTCCGGTAAGCTTAAAGCATTCATTGCCGTGCCGAAATCATGGAAAATATTATATACACTTGGCTGAAGATTTGAAAATTTGAAAAAGTGGTACTTTGAATATATACATATAAATTAAATGCTCTCATCATCTCATTACGTTCATGTCTAAATGTCTAGATGAATAACAAGACTACAATGAACCAAATACTATCCACTGTTCTCTGTTATTTATATTCTGAATTTAAGATATGGTTACATGTATTACTGTCGTGAATATGCTACATGATTGCATGCTAGTCTAGAATGTCTCCTGCATGGCGGATGCAGTTGATGTGTATTGCATGCTGGTAGTGGATATACGTTCTCATGTGCCTTCAACTTCTTATAAATGCTCTATTTGAACCTATCAGGTGCAGGTTTTATGGGAAAACATCCAATTTATAGACGGCATGCTGCCAAAATTGCATTAAAATTTTTCCAAACAAAAATAAAAGATAGGATTAGTCATTTAATGTTAAAATATTTTTGAAAGGATGAGTAAAAACATTTGCCATGTCCAAACAAGTAAAATTGTAGTGTTTTCTAGTTCTTATAACACTTGGATCAAAAATTGGAAAAGCCACTCTTGTTTAATTTTCAATATTTCATATAAATGTTAAAAAATTAGAAAATAATTTTGAAAGTAAAATTTATTAATCACATTTTTTTTGTTATTAGAAGCAGATGGGAATCTAGGAACCCTTTTCGAGTTCGTCAAACAGTCAAATTATGATTTGGGACACAAGCGGACCTTCTTTTAAGGATTAGCTAGTTGAGTTGTTTTCTATACTAGTTTTGCTTGATTTTAAAGAGTATCCATATTGGTGGTTCACATATGTTTAGGGTGGGTTGTTTTCTATATTAGTTTTGCTTGATTTTAGAGATCCCAATCCATATTGGTGGTTCACAAAGGCATTAGATAAACAACTCCCTATCCAATTCCTCCACGTAACACCTGACCCCTTCCTCAAAGGCACTCTATCCAAGAACTCCCAACTAGCTCAATCACACGCCTTCTCAAAATCAGAAAATCTAATTTGAACACAATGCCCTTTTTCTTTGTACGACGAACATCCTACCACTTAAATGTCTACTAAAAATAACATACACAATTTGCCTCTCTCCCACAAAAACACTTTGTGCAAAAGAAATAGTATTACTAAGGAGGAGGTTAGACTTCATGTTCAGAGTCCAGTACTCCAAACTTCAAGGTAATATGAACAATATAGGAATAATTGGGATTTGGAAAAAATATAGGAATAATTGGGAGTTGTATCATAAATCTTGAAAGTAATATGAACTTTGCAATTTTATAACTTTCTCTTGGCTTTATTTACTTAATGAATTTAAGTTAGTATTTTGAATGACTAAAAAATAGTTTAAAAAGTATATTTATTTTTTACATTGGATTTATAATTATGTAGATTTTTCCTTAGATTTTGTCGTCATTGAGAAGGCTCTGTTAATTAACTTTTACTTCTACTTTTGATAACTTCTATTTTTGATAGTGGGCATATCATTTGCAGTGTGTATACAATGAATGAAGGGGCTTTATCTAGTTTACCTGGAGTTTCTTTTCAAAATTGATTTGAATTGCGATAAGCTTACCCATGTAGACAAAATGAATTTTGGCCTTTCATTTGATAGGTTGTCGCTTATAGTTAAGGTATGATTTAAATATTAATTTTATTTCGCTTGAATCTTAATGCTCTTCTTGCGGTCATTGCATCCACAAGGCAAGATTCAAGAGAAATAAAATTAATATTTAAATCATACCTAAACTATAAGAGATAATCTATCAGATGAAAGACTAAAATTCATTTTGTCTACATGGGCAGGCTTATTGCATTTCAAATCAATTGTTAAAAGAAACTCTGGGTAAACTAGATAAAGAACTGTTGATGCAGCCACCACCATCCACGACCTCGTCGTCCTTCTCTGTCATCCATGACCTCATTGCAGTTAGAGAGGGTATATATCTAACTTCAGTTTAATAGATGATTTAAACTTCTGGACTGCATACTTGGATTGATATATCTTGTGAATTGCATGCTAGTAGTGGACATTAGGACTGCATGCTTGATTGGAACGCCATCTGCATGGCTGATGCAGTGATGTGTATTGCCTGGTGGTAGATACTTTTAGGTTGTTGCATATCTTAATCTAAATGGCATTTGTATAATGCAAAAATATTGTGAATTGCATGCTTTTGTGACTTGCAGGTTTGGCAAATGTTCTATTTATAGACGGCATGCTGTCGAAAATTTGTTGACTTTTTTCCCAAAATAATCATAGTCATATACCATATGCTCATATGGTTATAGTGTGCTGAATGTTAAAGCATTTTTGAAAGAATGAGTGAACTTCGAATGAATTTTGAACTTCATCTCTAAATATACTTTTGCATATGTTAAGTGAAAATTCTATCAATCATGAATTCATTTGCATTATTTGATTATTATAATTGTCTTAGAGTCCTATGGAAGTCATGTAAACCATAAACATCACATTCTATTTTTTCATAGAACTATATTATGATATATATTGTTTATGAGATGCATGAACATGTTACATTATTTAATGCTTATTACATGAAACTTTTGTGTACTTGTAAAATTCATTACTGGTTGGATTATTATGAATTGTTTATTGTAAACACCTAGGCTTGGAGCATATTTCTATGAAAAATGTCATTTTTACGAGAGAAATGCTATCAAAATTTTTCAAAAAGCATATACTAATTTTTTTTACTTTCTTAATTTGTAGGGTTTGCAACCGTCACAACGTCAGGACGATGCCATGCTCTACAGATGCAGCTTTTGACTTTTTTTGTTATCTGAAGAGATGAAATTTCTATATTTGAGCTTGAATTTGTATAATGTATTTGTATTTAAATTTGAATTTGTATAATATACTTGTATTTGAATTTGAATTTGTATAATATATTTGTATTTTTATTTAAATTTGAATTAGAATTTTGAATAAATTTATGAATTTTTTAGCAATTATGGTTTAATGTTACATATACGAAAATACAATTACATATTTTTATAGGAATTAATAATTGGAAACAAATTAATTTAAAATTAGTAGTGACAGTTTTGTAGTATTAGTGATGGTTTGAAAACTGTCACTAATAGTTGCCTATGAGTAATAGTGATGATTTTCAAACCGTCACTAATAATAGAGCATTAGTGACGAATTTAAAACCGTTACTAATACTATGGCTTTAGTGACGATTTTTAATCAAGCTGGTGTAGATTTATAATGACAGGCTTAGATTTTTTAGTGACGGTTTTAATCCGTCACTAATACTCTATTATTAGTAACGATTTGAAAAATTCGTCTCTAATAAGTATTAGTAACGATAGATATAGTGACTAATTCAAAACTGTCACTAATACTCACAAAACTGTCACTAATAGTGTTACTGACGGTTTTATGAGTATTAGTGATGGTTTTGAACCGTCACTAATAACCTTCTTTTTTGTAGTGTTGGAAAGGTGATCTCACTCACGTTATCTCTATTTCTTCTTCCTTGTTCAGGGAATTCAAGTTGTTTGCTTGTCTTTTTAAATTTAATGAAGCTACCTTTTCTTTAATTAAAAAAAAAAGAAAAAGAAAAGGAGATTAGGTGGGTAGAGAATGCATGGGTTGCTAGAGACATGTAGCCATCGGTTTAAATCCATATACTGCTTTGTATTTGATAATGTGATCCCATCATCATCTGCAATCGCCACGAGAGAGCATTTACCAAAGCTCGTGCGCCTGCGCCGATAATGAATTGGGTCAATATCTATATCACACCCGTCATCATCACTTATGTATATATTGAAACAAATTAAGCCACGTACTTATAGGATAGCAGACCCGGTCAAACTGCTTTGAAAGGAGTGCAATTATAGCTTTTCGTCATCTGAGTAAGCTGCCATCACTTGACAGTACATCACTAAGTGGGTTCGAGGACACCGGGTTTCGTCGAACTTTTCAAAGTCCGGAATCTTGAATTTTGGTGACAGAGTGACCTTTGGCACTAGGCAAAGGTCATTAGGATTCACGGAGTCGAAAGTATTAAACTCTTTCATTACTTTCAAGCGCTCTTCCAGTACGTCACAGTGACGCTACACCACAGATTTTTTTATCCCTATATCAGAAGCTACTAACGAGGGAGTTCCTGCCATTGGGAACCCCTGTGCTGATACAGTAGGGATGAATGGAGATATATTTGGCATGGGACCTCCCATGACGCTAGGTGGTGGAGCTGATGTTTGTCCATGATCTGGGATGAACCCTAGAGGATGAGTGGGGCCACGTCTGTCTCATGATCAACTTGTACTGCTTTTCCTTTGTTCGTTAGTAGCTCTAGAACCTTACTTATTTCATCATTTATTTCCTTTTGTCCCTGTTCCAGGCCCATAACTCTGTTTTCCAGTTATTCACTCATTTCTCTTGCCTTTTTCCTGGTGTTGTATGAGTGCGTAGTGGTCTCAATATTGCTTTTGATTACTCAAGCGACTTCTTTCCTTAAGAGAACTGTGGATTAAAACTTCCTTTTTTTTAGAACCACGAATGCATGATTATGAAATGCATGAATGCGTGAGTATTTAATGCATGACCATGGGATGCAATAAGTGTTTATGCATAGATGTAACTGGTGCAAACATACATACAAACAGAGATATGAGCATGCATGCAGCCTATCATGCATGACCATACGTGAAATTATGCATGAAGTGCACGGATGCAGTGCTACCGAGATAACCATTTTGCCAGAATTCTAGAAAAAATTTCACTAATAAGAGATTTCAAGATTAAGAGGACCATTGATGGATCACTATTTCAATTCAATTCCTCCCTCAACCATTCATTTCCTTGATGATAGTCCATGTACCTTAGATCCTACGAAGGATCAGGTTATGATCTAGGTTTGGGGTTAACTTGGGCGAGTCAACCCACTGGGTTAGTTCATTGGGGACTTGTAAACTCTGATGTGCACTTAGACCTCGGGTGTTTCAAAATATAGGCTTCAAACTATTTTATGATGGGTCGAGGCCTGAGTGTACAGAGAGTTGGCCTTGGATTGCTTTAAAAATATTGGCCTAGATTTTTAAGTAATAGGGTCGAAGCCCCCTTTTGAAATATGAGTTTGGCCCTTTTTGAAAATCAGGTATGGGCCTAGTTTTTAGGAAAAAGGTCAGGCCTAGATTTGTTTTAAAAAGAATTGCGTCCGAGTTATTTGAAAACAATTGGACCGACCCATCTTTTAAAATACTTAGGCCAAGTGTTTTATTTTTTTGAAAGGATGGGTCATGCTATCATTATTGGGCTTTTCCAAAATAATATCTAAGTAGTATGCATGTCTAAAATGGATGCAAGAGGCATAACACAACACAAAACATATATATAAAAGACACGGATTAAGTCGCATGGAGAAGAATGTGGCTCATGTCCCAACCTAGGGTAGGTTTGTATATATGGGGTTCTTCAGGGCTATATCCTACAGAGGGAATCTTAGAGGTGATCATGTGTGGTTAGGCTCTAACCGTATTGACAATAGGTTCCTAACTTTAACCCTATCTTCACCCAAACTCTTCCTCTCAATTAGCCTATGCAGCATCCCTAGTTGTATGTTATGTGTGTTTTTTATTGTCTGCTAATATGAAGATCTTGTGCACTCATAAAATTCATTACTAGTTGGATTATTGTGAACTGTTTATTTCTAACAACCAGGTTTGGAGTATATCTCTATGGAAAGTGTCCTATTTATGAACGAAATGCTACCAAAATTTTTCTAAACTTCTATAATTTTGGAAAACGTAATCCTATGGACTTTCATGCATATCATTGTCTTCATTTTTGAGTCCTAAGGTTGTCTTGGGCACATTGAGCATCTGTATGATGCAAAAATCTTATGAACTGCATGCTTTTTTGACTTGCAGGTTTAGAAAATGTTCTATTTACAGACAGCATGCTGCAAAAAAATTTGTTAAATTTTGTCCAAAATAATCAAAGTCATATACCATATTTGTGAAAATGATTATAGTGTGTTAAATGTTAACACATTTTTGAAAGGATGAGTAAAGTTCAAATGAATTTTGAACGTCATCTCTAAATTTACTTTTGTATATGCTACGTGAAAATTTTATTACTCATGGACTCATTTGCATTATTTGATTATTATAATTTTTTTAAAATCCTAACGAAGCCATGTAGACCATGAACATCACATTCTATTTTTTCATAGAACTATATTCTGATATAGATTGTTTGTGGGATGCATGAACACATTACATTATTTAATGCTGATTACATGAAGGTCTTGTGCACTCACAAAATTCATTACTAGTTGAATTATTGTGAACTGTTTAGTGTAAACTAGCAAATATGGAGCATATCTCTATGGAAAGTATCCTATTTACAAAGGAAATGCTGCCAATTTTTTTCTAAACTTCTATAATTTTGAAAAATGTAATCTTATGAACTTTCATGCATACGACACTATTATTTTTGAGTCCTAAGGTTGTCTTAAGCACATTAAGCATCTGTATGATGCAATAGTCTTATGATTTGCATGCTTTTGTAACTTGCAGGTTTGGAAAATGGTCTATTTACAGACGGCATGCTACCGAAAATTTGTTAAATTTTTCTTAAAAGTAATCAAAGTCATATACCATATTTGTGATAATGATTATAGTGTGCTGAATGTTAAAATATTTTTGAAATGATGAGTGAAGTTTAAATGAATTTTGAACTTTATCTCTAAATTTACTTTTACATATGCTAATTAAAAATTCTATCAATCATGAACACATTTGCATTATTTGATTATTATAGTTGCTTTTGAGTCATAAGGAAGCCATGTAAACCATGAACATTACATTCTATTTTTTAATAGAACTATATTATGATATAGATTGTTTGTGGGATGCATGAATAAATTACATTATTTAATACTGATTATATGAAGGTCTTGTGCACTCATAAAATTCATTACTGGTTGGATGATTGTGAACCTTTTAGTGTAAACAATCAGGTTTGGAACATATCTCTATGAAAAATGCCCTATTTAAAGAAGAAAAGCTGCCAATTTTTTCTAAACTAATAAAAATTAGCTATTTAAAATTGTAATATTATTGTTAACTATGTCCGGTTATTTTGCTATTAGATCATTGATACTTATGGTACATATACATATATGTTTAAAAATCGTATACTAATTTTTCTTTTTATAATTCTTGCTTGCAGGGTTTGCGACTATCACAACATCAGCACGATGTCATGCACTACAGTCGGATGCAGCTTTTGATTATATTTTTTTTTGCATTTTTCTTGTTATCTAAACAGATGAGATTTCTCAATTTGAATTTGAATTTTTTTTGTTAGCTGAATATAGGGAATTTCAGTATTTTAATTGAATTTGTATAATGTATTTGTATTTGTATTTTAATTTGAATTAGAATTTTGAATAATTTATGAATTTTTTAGTAATTATGTTGTAATATAATGTATGCAAAAATGTAATTACTAATTTTTACAGGAATTAATGATTAAAAAAATTATTTATGCTAAATTATTAGTGACGGTTTTAAAACTGTCACTAATAATTGTTGTCAATATTAGTGAAGGTTTCAAATTCGTCACTAACAGTGGAGTGTATTAGTGAAGAATTTCAAAATCGTTGTTAATAGTAAAGTATTAGTGAAGGTTTTAAATTCGTCACTAATAATATGTTATTAGTGACATCTTTAAAATTCATTACTAATACTACACTATTAGTGACGATTTTTAAATTTATCACTAATACTCTCCACTATTAGTGACGAATTTGAGCCGAGCCAATGAAGAATCTATAGTGATGGTATTAGGATTTTAGTGACGGTCATAATCTATCACTAATTCTATATTATTAGTGACACTTTTAAAATTCGTCACTAATAGTTATTAGTAACGATAGGTATAACAACTAATTCAAAATCATCACTAATACTTGTAAAGTCGTGACAGTTTTGTGATTATTAGTAACGGTTTTGATCTTTCACTAATAACCTTATTTTTTGTAGTGTAGTATTTACAAGCATCTTACTCACAAGGATACTCATAATAATCCAAGTCTTTCCTACAACCAATTATGGAACACATTCATCCCTTGAAAAGTGAGTGTCTTTTGTTGGCTAGCAATTAATAACAAAATTCTTACAAGTGATAACTTGCAAAAAAAAAAAAAAAAACTAAAGGTTAGCCTTTATGTGTGCTTTGTGCAAGAAGGAAACTGAACAGGTCGTTCATGTCATTTCAATAAACATATTTGGGCACTTGTACACGAGAGGATTTTTAATCACACAGTCACGTTGAATACCTTGGTGTCAATGTTCTTAACATAGAACTTCTCGAAACTTAAGGGGTTTCTTAGTAGAATAAAAGTAATAATTTCTGCAGTTATTTGTTTGGAGATTTAAAAGGAAAAAAATGAAAGAATCTTCAAAGGTAAGACGGCCTCAATAATATATGACCGATGTTTATCAAATATGTTCCATTAGAGTATGTCTATTATCTCTTTGTCATTCTTAGGTTAAAAAGAGTTCTTTTTATATATATTTTTACTGATTTGGAATGGTGATCTCACTCACCTTATCTCTATTTCTTCTTCCTTGTCCATAGAATTCAAACTGCTTGCTTGTCTTTTCCTATTTAATGAAGCTACCTTTTTTTTAATTAAAAAAAGAGATTAGGTGGGTAGAGAATGCATGGGCCATCGGTTTAATGCCATATACTCTGTATTTGATAATGTGATCCCATCATCATCTGCAGCCGCCGCGAGAGAGCGTTTGCCAAAGCTCGTGCGCCTGCACCGACAATGAATTCGGTCAATATCTATATCACACCCGCCATCATCACTTTTGTATATATTGAAGCAAATTAAGCCACGTACTTACAGGAGCTTGTGATGTTAACCAGACTCCCTCATTTTCCAATTTGGACAGCCTTCTTTTACCCACCCATTCCGGCCATCCGATTCAATTGATTAATTCAGATAAGATTTTGACTTCCGTGTACAAACAGCCAAACACTACGCAGCCTTCATCCACATGCAGACATGCACTTAATTTCAATCTTGGACTCTCTCTCTTACTCTCTCTCTCTTTCTCTCTCTACGCCAGTAGTCCTATAGATAGAGACCATGCGGCCATGCTTGTATACTGAGCTCTCCATATATATATATATATATATATATATATATCATCTCTCATCATATAATATTTATATATAAATCTCCGTTCATCAATTTCTTGGCATTTTTGAGTATATATAAGGAAGACAGAGAGAGAGAGAATAGCTGACGAGGAAAATGAAATCCGGCAGGGTGTTAGTGTTGGTGTGTCTTCTGCTTTCTGTGCTTCTTCTCGTCGCTTCCGAGGTGGCAGCAGACCACACACAAACTGCTGGTACCCCTTCCATTTCCTCCATCCTAGCTATTTATTAAGAAATACTGTTTATATATATATTTATCCAACTTTACCCTGAAGAAAATAATTATACTAATTATTTTCCTATCTCTAATTGGATTTATACAATCAATGAATTTGTTTTTTTTTTTTTTTCCTTTTGCTTTTAATGCCTTTTAATTACTACTCCATCTTGGTTGATCAATTTGAACCAGTGGATGAAAAAAATCAACCATCGCTCAAATAACCTATGTGCATGCATGGGAGATATGAATCATGAAATTAATTACTCTGTACTTATCAATACAATACTAATATTAAGAATTAATTTGGCTTATTATAATTATTTAAAAAATAAAATAAAATTAAGAAAATATTTCTTTTTTATCAATTTAATGTGTTTGAACTGCACGATGAGAGATATATAGAGTCCAGTCGTAGATGATCGATAAGTACAGCATAAAAGTTCAAGCAAAGTGGTTGCGACATGACATTGGACAAAATTTAAGGCTGAATTTTTGAAGAGTAATAGAGCTAGAAATTTGTGTTTTTAATTAATTAATTGCATTTTTTACCTTTATAATTAATAATTTAGCTGTAGTAGGGACGGTGGAGAGGGAGCTGCAATCGATCTCATGCAAAAACGGGTGTTGTGCTTGGGGAGCCAGAAGGCTTTGCAGAAGATGTTGTGCTGCTGGTGAAGCCCCTTCCAAATTTTATGGTACAATTTTATTAGTTGCTTGCTTTTAATTTCTAAATTAATTAAATTTCCTATATATATTCAGAGAATGAATAAGTCAAATGCATTTAAAGTACACTTTTACTCCATGTGTAGTTTGGCATTCAGGATTGGATCAGACTTGTTAGGATTTAGACAAAAGTAAATTCCAATTTAAAGTTTGAATTACAACTTCTCAACCGTATATATATATATATATATATATATATATATATATATATTTTTTTTGAGACCATAAAAGAATTTACTCAATTTTTTAAAAGGAAAAAAGTACGATTAAGGATGACCACGGTTCAAGTAGTTTTGGGGGTTACGGCTTTCTATTTGAGATAATGATTCAGTATTTAACTATTTAAGTGAAGAACGGTATGTAAAAGAGAAATTGTTCCAGTGTCCAAAAGAAAAATTATACAGGGGACCTCTCCCTCCACGTATCCGTGTGTATGTTTCCTTAATTATATATTTACTGAAAATGAGTCTCTCTTTGATATTAATGAATGTAAGACCAATTTATCACATATTTAACATTAAGAAAATAGGCACACAGATACGTGGAGGGGATGTTCCCTGTATAATTTACGAACCAACACAAAACCAATAAGGAATCTCTTTTCCATTCCTAATATATTGTAATTAAAAGAGGTCCTAACTTAAATTTCAGTTCTTAAAATTTGAAATGTGTATGTAGAATTGAGGTATTGTTTCAAATCTAAAGAGAGTAAAAGGAGTATTTTCTTCAAAAAAAAAAGGATAAACATTTTAAGGCTCATGTTCTATTATTAATTTCTTTCAATGGTCTTCCACTTTAATTCTGCAGATGAAGAAATAGAAGCCAAGCCTGAGAATTAGAGCTACAGCTTCGCGTTCATACATGCGCGTGCTGGCGATATAGCATATGCTATGAACATATGCGGTATGGTTGAATAAGAATCAATGGAATAAGAAACCAATGGAAAGGATCCCAACTTCTGTTGGTATGCCTATGTATGTGCTTGTGAAAAATGTGAGAAGTGGTTTGCTCCAATAAATGTGAAGTGTATACTATGGACGTGCTTCATTCAAATTAAACTAAACTTAATACTAACTTGTTATTGCTGCAACATGTGGATTTAATGCTTAAATTGGAGTTGTTGTTGTCAGTTGTTTTCCAATGGTTAATACAAAAGATTCGACAAGTAGTGAGCAATCAAAATCATCATTAAGGGCTCGTTTACTTTAACGGAATAGTTATTTCTTAAAATAAGATGGAATATATTTAAAATTTTTAGAATAAAAGGAATAATTATTCTTTATATGTTTGCTTGCTTATAAGGGGCTTGTGATGCTCAAATTAATTAGAGAGAGAAGTGGTTGGAAGAGGAAGAGATATTGTTTTTGGAAAAATTTGAGTTTCAATTAAACATATATACATTCTCGTAGTTCAAATGGCTAACACCATGTTTGCTTTGCAATATTAAATGGGAGAGAAATGAAATAACTATTTGAATAATAGCTAGCTATTTTAAAATTTTACTGTGGATGTTTTGTTCCTTTTCCATTAGATGTTACATATTTGAATAATAAGAAAAAAAGAAAAAGACAGCTATTAACTCAGATGGTAAGGTGAGGGTCTTGTCTACCACATGATCGAGGGTTCGAGTTTGCTTCCCCGAGATCAAACTTAAGAATTTACTGGGATGTTGGTGGTGGGGTCTGCTAAACATTTCCTGGGTTTGGTACCGCACCATGATGTCCAATGTGGTCTGGTGGTCGTCTGGAGTTCTCGGATCACTA
The DNA here is from genome assembly GCF_029873635.1 of Malania oleifera. Lineage (NCBI taxonomy): Eukaryota > Viridiplantae > Streptophyta > Magnoliopsida > Santalales > Ximeniaceae > Malania > Malania oleifera. The sequence goes on from NC_080418.1 coordinate 138,996,281, forward strand.
GAAAAAAAATACATTGGAATATTTCTTCCAACCTTTTTCATTATATTTTTTATTACCCATATACGATGAGTGGTTTAATCAACTTGCCTTAATTGGATGTATTGGGTCTAAGTTCCCTCCTTGCTTAGGTGAGGTTTGCTTGGGTACCAGTCTCGTGGAGGTGCATATTGCCTTTACCTCCTATCCGTGTTTAACCATTAGCATAGAATTAGGCATAGAATTAGGTTGCATATACATTAATGAAGGAGGGATTAGGCTCTGTTTGCCAGTGCTTAAAAGAAGGTGCATATCACTTAAATTAAATGCTTTTATAAAAATAAAAAAAAATAAATGGTATTTGACTAGTATTTTATCATGTTATGAAACATATTAATTATTAATGATACATAATTCATATCTAAAATAAAGAATAAAACTATTTATTAATTTAAATTAATATGAAAACTATAGCACTAATTAAATTAATAATATTATTTTAACATAAATTAATAAAATAATCATATGTTATTAATATATATTATGAACAAGATTATGATTAATTTAAAAATAATATTATACTATTTTTACTTAATAAAAATATTTAAATATTAACTAAAAAGAACAATTAACATAATTATTAATTAAATTATTAATCAAAAACTCACATTTTTAATTAAAAATATACTAAAAAGAATCTTAAATTATTTTACCATGTATTATGACATATTAAAATTTTTGAGTGAACAAAAAAACCATCTATAAATTTTACTTAATATATAAAAAATTCAAATTTTTTATTTAATTATTAATACTATTTGTTACATATAAGTTAATGTGATAATCATATATTATAAATATACATTAATAACAAAATTATTATTAATTAAAAAATAAATTTATTATATTATTTTAATTAAAAATATTTATTTAATTAGAAAAATTAATATAATTATCAAATAGTTTTAAATTATAAAATATTTATGTATTTATATAAAATATATTATAAATTAGGGGAAAAGACATTAACCTCTCTTGAGATTTAACAAAAAGACAATGACCTCCCCTGAAATTTCAAAAAGAATTCCAATAACCTCTCCTGATGTTTGCTAAAAAGGCGCAAATCTCCCTTTATATTTTACGAAAGGACAAGTTTTTTTAGGAAATGTTCGTGTCTTTTTGCCACACCTCAAGGGAGGTTTGCGCCATTTTTGAAACCTCACGGGAGGTCTGTGATATTTTTGAAACCTCTGTGAAAGTCTCTGTCTTTTAGTTAAATCTCAGAAAAGGTGATGAGTGTCTTTTATCCTAAAAATTATCATATACTATGTATTATGTCATATTAATTGTTAATAAAATATATTTCAACCCTGAAACAAAAAGGAGCCATATATTAATTTAGATTAATATTAAAAAAATTATGTCGCAATGTGCCCCCACGCGAGCGGATGTGTCTTGAGACTGGCAAGGGATAATAAATGTTGGAAATTGAAATGGAGCCGTCACTAACTTATTATTTACCTAGGTGCAGTTAGAACACATAATTTCTACTCATTTGCTTGGTCTCTAGACTAACCCTAGGCCAAGGAATCAATAGTCTCGGTCTGTTTTTACTAGAGTTGAGATTGAGAGTTCAGTTATATGAGGGGAAGACATTAGCACCCCCTACACACCTGTTCTACGAATGGTACCTAATTAATTATGAATTGTCCCTAAATTGAATTCGATGGTCTTTAATTAACTCCTTTAAAAATAAAATAAATAAATAAAATTTTTAAAAGAGAATGAAATTAAGGTGCGATTTAAGAATATCCAATAGGACTTCCAAACGAGGGGATCTTCTTAGATAAACCCTCCTCAGAACTAATATAGGTGAGGTCTGATATATTCCATTGCCCTTTTCAAAATCATAAGGACACACTGACGTAAAAATTGGGAAAATCTGAAAATTTTGAGCAAAAGAGCCTTTACAAATATCCCACAATTTTTTTTCAAAATTTTCCTAGAATTTTCTGGAATTTTTAAAGACTTTCTCTCATTTATTTTGGCTCAAAACAATTCAAACATATTTTTTTTTGCTTGTTTTTCAAACTTTCAAAATATTTTTCTTGATTTTTCACGATTTTTCTCTAATTTTCCCCATTTTTAAAATTAAAAACTAGTTAAAATTAAAATTAAATTGAAAATAACATAAAATAATAAATAAATAAACAAAGGGTTCAAGAAAACCGAATCGCTTCAACCAGTCTAGGCCAAGTCTCGCCCGGTTGAATTTCGGTGGGACACGTGTCCATGCACGGTGAGGACACGTGGTAGTCTCTACATTTTTTTTTTTTTTTACTGTAGCAAGGTGAGGTTAACATGACGTCACCATGCCACGTGTCAGCATCCAGTTTTTCTCTTTTTTAATTTACTATAGTATGATGATGTCACCTGCCACGTGTGAGCATTTGATTGGTCTTGAGAGTTTGACGAGGATCGTTGACGTGGCAGCAATCTGGTCGTCTAGAGAAAACACATATCAGATGGCCAGGTTTGCTCTACGTTGCCCAAAAAATACTCAACCTAGGTTGTGTCACGTGTCACCACTGGTGTGGTGACACGTGTCCCACTAAACCCTAAGTATAAAAAGACCCCTATTTTTCTTTCTTTTTTCCCATTTCTCTTGTTCCTTTTCTTTCTCCTTCTTTGCAAACTCTCTCTCTCTTCCTTCTCTCAGTTTCATCTGTTCTCCCTTTTCTCTCTCTTCTCTTCTCTCAATTCTCTCCCTTCCTCTCTCAGCTCTCTTGGATCTTTTTCTCCCTTTCTCTCAGTTTCTCTCTTATCTCACCTCATTTCTTTCTCTCAGTTCTCTCGGATATTTCTCTCTTTCTCTAACCTTTTTTTCTTCTCTTAGTTGTCTCAGATATTTCTCCCTTTCTCTAACCTCTTTTTTTCTATAAGTTCCCTTGGATCTTTCTATTTTTCTCTCGGTTTCTCTTTTATCTAACCTATTTTCTTTATTGCTCGTACAGATTAATCATGGAGAACAATGGGGGATGGAATATGGGATTTGAGAGATAAGTTTGTTTTCTTTCTTCGTCATTCTCCTATTTTAATTTTTAGGTGTTTGTGAGTTTTCTATCACTTATTCTTTTGTTGTGTTGTTTGTTATGCTCGTCTAGACTTTCTAGGCCCTTTATCGGGAGCGAAACAGGCTCACAAGCTCGACTTGGGTTTGGGTCGAACCTGAGTTAAGTTTGGGTGGATTCTGGTTGGGTTTGGCAAGACTTGGGCTTGACCAGGGTTTTGGTTAGGTCAAGCCCACTTGAGCTTGATTTTAAAATAGTGGGCCCTTAAAAGGACGGGCTTCAGGTTTAGTAGGCTTATTTTGAAATAATGCCTTGGGTTGGTTTTAAAACAGGCCTTGGGGCTCTTTAAAACATATGAATTACAGTGTTATCCCAAAAGGGGGGGTGAATTGGGTATTTCAAAAATATTTAAGTTTATTTTACCACTTAATCCCTATTTCAATATTTAACAAAATGATTGTAGGGGCTTGAAATTAATTCAAATTATTATCTCAATAAATTCAACTATACCCAATTAATTATCAAGTGCATGTAATATTAATCAACATAAAAACATGCAAAAGATGATAATGAAATGCAAGCAGAAATTAAAAAGTTAATGGAGAAGAGAAGACAAACACAATTTTACGAGGTTCAGCCAACCCAGCCTATGTCCTCACCTTGAGCAACCCACTCAAGGATTCCACTAAATCCTTGTTCCTTTAACCAGGACGGAACTTCCTTTACAATCTGCTGCTTACAAGAGGCACAACTTCCTCCTCACTCGGTTCACAACCTAAACCATGATTAAATATAGAATTACAATTCTGTAAACCTCAATATTGCTTCTAACCAAACTAGTGAGTACAATAGAAATCTCAACACACATACATATGATAAAACTTGAAGCTCAGTATGTATGCAACGATGATATTGTTATATGAATGATATGCTTCACGAATCAATCCTTTAAATCGATATCTCCCAAAAATAATTTTATAAATAAATGCTTTGGAGAAACATATGGTTCGATTTTAGAATACTTTATGCAAGATTAGAAAATAAGATCCTTTAAAAAATAATCTTTAATAATGCATAGATCTATGTTCTTGCTATCAATAATTTGTAAAGTTGAATCTTTGAATAAATATACGACTTTGAATATTACAAAGATTTAAACACTATGTTTCAAAAATAATATCCCTCAAGAATATGTATTTAGAGGCTCTTAGTATTTACAATCAAATAATTCTTATACTAATCAAATAGCAAATCTTTGAGTAAAGATATATTTAAAACTTTCTTCAAGATTTTAGTTTTAAACAAAAACTTTTCTCAAGTAGTGATCTTTCACAAAAGCATATATATATAATAACTCAAGATCAATCTCTCAAAATGAATATTCAAGAAAACGTTTGTGAGATAAAAAAAGTCTTTGAGAATAAGCAAACAATTAGTTTGATCACCAAACCTCAATACCCAAGTTGTTTGCACAATATTTTCTAGAACTCCTTTTGAAAATCAACGTAACACAAGCTTATATATGATGTAAAACCTTTGAAATCGTAGGCAAGAGCTTAACAATGTGTTCAATGCTTTCCGGAGTTGTGTATACGTTCAAGGCTCCCAATCATATTCCAAAAGTGAGGCACTAGGGTTTAGATGTTGTTTTTATAAGTAATATCGGCCTTAGGTTAAGTCTAAATTATTGGATCAATTTGATCAAGTGAATACGCGCATGTTTTCTCGCTAAAGTTCAGATTTTTAAAGTTCCCGTAGGTTTAGACGACTGAGCATTCAGGTTCAGACGTCTGATGTTCCTTAAAAAACTGAAAATTATAGTCTAAACATAGGGTCATACGATTGAACTGTAGGTTCAGTCTTCTGAAATCCTAGCTCAGACAACTGAACTGAGGGTTCAGACGTCTGAAGGTGTTATGCCTATTTAGTGTTTCAATAATTAAATCTTCAGATTGAACTAATTCTTCAGTCTTTAGAGGAAATTCTTCAGATGTCTGAAGTAAAACTTCAGTCATCTAAGGTTGTATCTTCAGACTTCTGAGGGTACTTCTCAGTCGTCTAGGTAGAACAACTTCGAAATTTTCAATTTAGTTTTCAAAATCATTTGAGCTCTCTTGCTTTAATCTCTTATAAAACATTTTTCAAGGTTCAAAATAAGTTCTCTAAGTCCATGTTTAGCCCTAGAAGGTTTTCATGAGATGCATGTGTAGGGTATATTTTGAGTTTCTAGCTATATCATATAAAATATGCACATAAATCAATTCTAAATACCCATTCCCATGACGATCTTGAACTTGACGCTTGCATCTTCTACTTTTTTAGTTCCATAGATTGTGTCAGGTTATATATATTGTAAGAACCCGAATCGTGATATATGAGTTTAAATAAATAAGAGAGGGACAAATTAGGATTTTAGCAGGATTCATTGACGAAGCCAGAGTTCATCGATGAAGCCCATGTAAGTCTCATCAACAAAGTTCAAAGGCTCATCGACAAAGAGAAGCTGAGAGATTTTGGGAAAATGGAGATATCAAGATTCATCAACGAATCCACTATCTCATCGATGAGCTATTTATATGATCTCGTCAACGAGTACACCATCTTGTCGACGAAGATGCCCGAGTCGAAGGGCTATAAATAGAAGTCTCTTTACTTTCAAGCTAAGAAAACCTAAAAATCTTCTCTGTCTCTCTCTCTCTCTCTCTCTAGAACTCTCCCTACTCTTCATCTCTCTAGATTTCTTCGCCATTCGTTGCGAGAATCATGAATCTGAAGTTATCACGAGGATCATGGAAGGATTCTCTACAAGTTCTATGGATCAGATTTTTGGTTTGGCCATTTCCGAGTTTTGGCGTAAATTTGAGGTAAGGTTCAGTTTTCAATTCTGATCCGGTAGTTTTGTAGGGAACGGTCTTGTGAGTATATTCTGTACTATGATTTATAGGTTTTGGAACTCGGTTCGCTATTTAGGGGCCTTAGAGTTCGAGAATTTCAATTCGGGGAAGAGGTAAGGGGAATTGTGTTTATATCAGTTATTTTTGAAATCGGACTTAATGGAACTGTGGTTCACGGTCCTATGTGTGTTTTGGCTACTCATTAGGGGGAATCTAACAGGGAAAACTATGAGTTTTTCATGATTACAGTTTTGGGAAAATTTTGGGGGGGGGGGGGGCGACAGGTTGCATCCCTGGTTTTGTTGAAAACCGAACATATATGTTGATTTATACTGTGTTATAGGGATGGTCGTGTCTTGACTTGTTTTAAACTGTATGTGTTTGAAAAACCATGATTTTAGATTACCAAATAGGTGTGGTTTGTTTGGTTATATGAGCATGCATGTGTGTGTGATTGGTTGAAATGCTAGTAAGCATGCGGTTCCGAATTGTTCCAGGTACTGAGAGTGTCTGGCTCTATATCCGAGGGCATATGAAATCGCTGACCATAGATTGGTAGAGTGTCTGAATCTATATCCGAGGGCATGAGCCTATTCCGATATATCAGGCCGAAGGGTGTGGATCCACCAGTTTAGCACCGGTACGATGCCATGGGAGTCGAGACTAGCCATGTGCCGATGGCGCCGTGTTACGCAGGTTGGCTAAGGGCTAATGCCGTATGTCACCGGCTGGCTTAGAGCCGATGGATGTGACGACCCCGGGATTGCAGATCATGTGTGTGTGCGCATGTATGCACTGTTGTGAAATTAATACTGGAATTGCATTTAACTGCGTGTATGTTACATCACGATAACACTCAAATGTCACACACTGATATAACATGTATTCTTCCTTACTGAGATGTGTCTCACCCCTACTGTACATACATTTTAACAGGTCCTTCGGGTAACCGGAACTAGCGTCCTTGTGTCGAGAGCGTAGTGGCGGGTGTACTGTGGGTAGTGCTTGGGTAAGTGTTAGGACTTGTACGTTGTGGGTTGCCGTTTTGAGGTTGGGCACCCATTGATTACGCGTCAAAACTGCGTAATTAGACATCTTAACCCGGACTTTATGGCTTCTATCTTTAATTAAATGTCCAATTATGTCTAATATTTTAATAAAGTACCGAATTTATCATTTTTTAGTTTTATTGCGTAATTTATGAATTTTTGGTAACTTTTTGTCACAGGAAAAATCTCGGGAATCCAAACTGGTACTTCTTCGTAAATCGCACATAACTTTCCGTCCGAACTCCGATCAAGATGATTCAAATTTCTAGAGAAAGAAGAAAGAATTATCTACAACTTCTGTGTTTTTAGTTTCGAGCGAAACGGGCTACAAGAAGGTCAAATTTGGCAGTGATCGTGGAGAGAGTAAAAATGAAAAGGAAAAAAAAAGAAAAAAATAAATAAATATAAGTTGATGTGACCCGGTTATGCAGCCGGGTCACTTGTCCGAGTTATTTTTCCAAGCCGGGTCTAGGGCAAGCCTCTGCACTTCCTCTTATTTAATCCCTTCTTTTCTTCCTATGCTTCTTGTGCCCTGGCACCGTCTTTCTTCTCCCTTCCTTCTCTCCTCTTCACTTCTTTCCCCTGCCCTCTGCTCTCTCTCTCTCTCTCTCGTTACAGCTCTGTTTTTCCTTTCTCTCTCTCATTCTCTTCTTCTCTGCTCCTCCTCCTTCTCTTCTTTCCTACCTTACTTTCTCCCTCTCTTCTTACCCTTTTCCTCTGTCTTCCCCTTGTCCCCTTGCTCCTGCACCTCCAGCAACACCAGCCCCAGCCTCCCCTCTTCCCTGCTACACAGCCGTGCGCCATCCCCACAGCAGCAAGTTGAGACCACCACTCCAGCCGAGACCACCATCCTAAACAGCCCAGCTCCATAGTAGGACAGAGCAGCCCCGAGTACAGCAACTAGATCCTCTATTCAGCCAGCCTCCCATCTCACACAACACCAGCAGGCACAGCAGCTCCTTCCTGCTGTTCAAGCCACACCAACAGGCACAACAGCCCCTGCACAGCTCGGGCCTTTTCTTTTCTCTCCCTCTCTCCCTCTTTCTCTCTCTCTTTTCTTTCATCTTTTGTTTTTATTTTATTATTTAAGTGAAAAATGTTAGAGTGGAGTTTATTTTAAAGCTTTTTTTTATTTCTTTCTTGCAATTAAACATTTATTTAAGTATTGTTAATTTGGAGTTGGTTTTTAATTAAAGGTTTGAGCTTTAAATTTCTCTTGGGTTATTATTAGTAGATTTAATTTATTTTATTTTTTTTATTATTATTAAAAGAAGTGTTAGGTTTAGGATTTGAATTCATTATCTTACTTAGAGTTTATCTTTTGTAAGGTTTTGATTGTTTTAATCTCAGTTTAATTGAAATTTGGATTTTTACCCCGTTCTCGTTCATAGTTTAAGTATGAAAGGTTTAATTTTGGTTCAAGTTTTTGGTTCGTGTTAAAGGTTTAATTTTTAGTGTTTCCATCACGTGTTTTAAATTCCATGCTCAAAGTTGCCATTTTTATAATTAATGCATGTTTCAGTGTTTCCTTAAGTAGGCTAGGGTTTCCATTCTTGCTGTTTAATTTGGTAAATGTTAGCGTTAGGGTTTAATGTGCGTGTTATTTAATTTGTTAAGAGTGAAATCAACAATCTTGAAATCCCAAATTTGAATTGGGTTCAGTACCCTTTCAATTTTGATTGGACGAACGTGAAATTTGAGATTAAAACGCATTCCCTAAGGAGACAATCACTCCTATACTTGAGATAGCTTCCAAATTGCTCATTTTTTGAGTGAGTCACTCGTTTGTACGTTACTTGATGGAACCTTGATTATATTCTTGTATAGACTCTAGTATGGTACTGTATATATATAGTATGACCTTTTTCTGCTGTGTATATTCTGTTATGTTTGGATGTGTGTATAGGGTACCTGGGAACCCCGTGGGGTCAGACCTTCATCTATTGTCTCGTATCTTTGAATGTTTTGTGTGATACAGGGACTGGTTGATTTACATTTTCACCCCTGGGTCCCATTACCGGGTTCGGGACGTGACAGCTTGGTATCAGAACTAAGTAGGTTGTTAGGTCTTGTAGACTTGGTTAGGCTTAGCTGTGAGTACATACCAGAGTATATGATGTTGAATATGGGTAGAGTTGGTTGAGGGTTGTTTGGTTACTAGATCGGGATTTGTTGGTGATATTCCGTGTTTTTCCTAGAATGACGATTTCAGTAAAAGTAGGGCAGACTATTGATGACTTTCGTGTTGGTGTGATAGGACAGACCTGGACCTGGCAGGGAATAGTTAACACGATTAGTTATAGATCATTGTGTTAACTGTATGTGTGTAGGGATACTGATTGATTCCTATTGTATTGCATAATGGAGCCCAAGGATAATGACATGGGAAGTGGCTCGAAGGAGACCGCGAGTGATGAGTCTCATTCTGTACCTCGAGGTTTGATGAGGCAGGTTTTGCGGAAGATCGAGCAGAGTGTGAGGAGACGCAAGCGCTCTCCCACTACTGCAGGGTGCACCATTGAGAGGTTCACACGCATGCATCCTCCAACGTTTTCTAGAGGACTTGACCCAACGATAGCAGAGTATTGGGTGAAGAAGACTAAGAGGATCTTGGAGGTCCTGCACTGCACGGATAGGCAGCGAGTCCTCCATGCCACCTTCCAACTATTTGGGGAGGCGAGGCGTTGGTGGACGGCGGTGAGTCTGCTGGAGAAACAGAAAGCCGGTCCAGAGGAGATGATGTGGAGCCGTTTCAAGAAGGTCTTCTTTGATAGATACTTCGCGGCATCAGTACGTGATGCAAAGGTGGGCGAGTTTTCTACTCTGATTCAGGGAAGTATGACGGTGTAGGGGTATGCGGCTCGGTATATAGAGCTATCCCTGTTAGCACCGTGTTTGATCTTGAGTGAGTATGAGAAGACTCGGAGGTTCGAGAAGGCCTAAGGAAGGATATCCACAGATTTTTGGGTATGCTCCAAATCCGCGAATTCTTGGTGTTAGTAGATAAAGCCACGGTGATTGAGACCAGTATCCAAGAGGATGAGGTGGATCAGGAATCGAGGAAGAGGATAGCAGCTTCTGGTTCTCAATTTGGATCTCATCAGGGATCGTGGAAGAATAGGAACAAGGGCTCGGGTTACCATTAGAATACCGAGTGTCAGGATTCTCAGGGGAGCCAGACTAGTGGTTGTTGTACCAGATGCCACAGATGGCACAAAGGTGAGTGCCGGTCATTTGGGGGTAACTGCTATAACTATAGCCAGTCAAGTCACATGTTCCGTGATTGTCGTGCACTGAAGAGAGACGTTCCTGCACCTAGTGTGAACCAATGGAGCAATTAGATACCTTGGGGAACCATTTAGACGAATACAGCTCCGGCCAAAGTATACTCTCTTACTCCAACGGATGCTGGGCATGCAGGGAACGTAGTGACAGGTGCCTTATTATTGCTTTCAAATAAGGCTTCTGTTTTGTTTGATTCGGGTGCAACCCATTCTTTTATATCTGTAAATTTTGTTAGATGGTGTGGGGTTAAGACCCATGACGGTGTTATCTGTTACTACGCCATCTGGGAGTGTATCTTTCTATGGGAAGATGTTGGTAGATTGCCCAATAGTAATTCAGTGGAAGCTGCTACCGGAGAATCTTCTTGTATACGACATGTAAGGGTTCGATGTTATACATGGGATGGATTGGTTATTCTCTAGTTATGCTGCGATCGACTGTTGTAGGAAGGTGGTAGTTTTCAGACCTCTTGGGGAGCAGGAGTACGAATTCGTGGGATTATGTGTGCGTTCGACGCCACAGATTCTATCAACATTGCAGGCAAGGAGGCTACTCTTGGACGGATATCAGGGGTACCTAGCTTATGTGAAGGAACCTCCGCGGGATGAGTTAAAGCTCGAGGACATTCTGGTAGTCAGTCCCGGATGTGTTTCTAGATGATGTCGCGACGTCCCGGGAGCTCGTGTGCCCCGGGCGGCGAAATTAGAAATCAATTTTAATATTTTCATGGAAAAACATGGAAAGTCGGAGTCGCCACTAACCTTTAGTGCGGTTAGAACACATGATTACTACCCCGTTAGGGGTAGAATCGGTCTACATTACCAGAGTTGGGGTCGGGAGTTCGGTTACGCGAGGGGAAGGTACGAGCACCCCCTACGCGCCCGTCCTTACGAACGGTACCTAATTAATTTGAAATTATCCCTAAGTTAATCTAATAATTCTTTAAATTATTCCTTTTTATGAATTTATAAATACATGTAAAATATAAATAAATAAATAAATATATACATATATATATTCCCTCAGAGCTTAGGGTACGTGAAGCCCAAAGGCTAATACCCCCCGCAATTAAATCATAGGGAAATAAAAATACTTACTAAAATAATACCAAAATATTATAAATAATAGATATCTCAATACAAAATATAAACATAGGATATAGTTGAGAATTCCATAAATACGTGAAAGTAATATCCCTAACATATTATAATGATAATATATTACCTGCAATAATAATACTACTATAATAATAACACGTATATATCTCATAATATTAATAACACATAAATACCAATATGATATTATAATACCACTTTAATATATATATATATATATATATATATATATATATATACATCATAACATGTAAATATTAATACTATACCATAATAATACTACTAGACTAATAATACATATATGTCATAATTTCACTAACTATACAATATGATAATAACATATCTTAACAAATAAAAACCCTAACTATAAATAATCAAAATTTTAACACAACTCTAATAAAACCCTGTTAATATTGACAATAAAGGAAACATGACAATAAATCAAACCCTAAAAGTTAAATATAAACAAACATGGAAACAAATAACACGAAATTATGGCATTTATACAAATCCAAAAATAAATATACAATGATATGGAAATAATCAAACCCTAAAAAATTCAACATGCAATAAAATGGAAATAAATCAAAAATCCTAAAAAATATGTACTAATAATTTGGAAACATAACAAACCCTAAAGTTAAAATGTGATAATAATATGGAAACACTCATAACCCTAAAATTAATAAACGGTCTATATAGAGGCAATCAAAATCCTAAAAATATTAATAACATGCTAATTATAATAACGATGATAATAACAATAATAAACAATATGCTTGTATTTATACATAAACAATGTACTTAATACTACCAATAATGTACAAAAAATATAATATTTATACTAACACAATTCATCTAATAGTTATACTAATAAACTAACAATGATATAACCAATACTAGTATACAAACAAATATTAATAATAAAACACCAATAAGAATACTGATATCAATAGTAATATACAAACTATGTAGTACTAATACTAATATAATTAATATAATAATAATGCTAATAATAATAAACCAACTATATAATAACATTACTAATGCTAATACCTAAACAATATGGTAATAATACTAATACCATCAATATAATAACAACACAACTACAATCCATATAATAGCAATAATAATAATATTCAAACCATATGATAATATTATTAATGATAATATACAAACAATATAATAACATTATTAATAATGATATACAAACAATATAATAATATAATATATAAATAATAATAATGTTACTATCAAATATACTAATATGGTCAATATAGTGTATATATATATATAACTAAGTATACCCAGTTGGTCGGAGAAAAAGATGACCGCCGATGGAGGCTGTGACGTGGTTGCAGAGAGGGCCTTCGGGTGGTGCAGATGGTGCTCGGGTCTGCTGGTCTGCTGCCGGTGTGACGGAGACGGATCAGATGGCAGTGAAGAGGAGGGGGTTCTGCAGGAGGGTGGTCGGAAATCTGGAGATGCTGCAGGGCGGTGACGGCGACGGTGACGGTGACGATCAAGATGGGTGACCGGAGCAGCGGTGGCTGGAAAGACGAATGAACGCCGAACGAACACCAGAGAAAAACAACAGCGAGCGCCGGAGAAGATGACTGGTGCTGTTGAGCAGGGAAGATGCTGGAGGCGACAACCGGCGCAGGGTGAGGTTGACCGTCAGATTGAGGTGGCCGCCGTAGGGATGACTCGGCTGGAAGAAGCATGGAAGGGTGGCCGCTGCTGTGTCTTTGCCAGAGCTGTGGTGCTCTGTTCGGGATCGTGGTGACGACAGAAACGCGGGGGGTGGCTACCGGAGTTGATGAAGAGGAAAGGAGAGTTGCTGCCAGTTGGAGTTGGCAGCGCCGGCGAAGGAGGTCGCCAGAATTGAGGTGGACGAACGGCCGTCGTCTGTTGGTGAGGATGGCCGGGGCTAGTGAACTGGAGAAGGTGAATCTTTCGTGTGCCCACTCTGCAGGATGCTCACGGCTCCTTTGGATGGTGTGGTTCTTGGGTGTTTGCAGCGGCCATGGGTCGGTGGAGAGGTCTGTCCGGGAAGAAGAAGAAGAAGAGTTGGTAACCGCTGTGGTTGAAACTGAGAGTGAGGGAGAGGCTATGTGGCAAGGGTTGTTGGCTAGGGTGGTTCACGGTGGCTATGCTGCGGCAAGAGAGAGCAGAGGGAGGCTGGTTCGTCGACTGGGACTGGAGAAGATGGAGTTCGGTGGAGTTGCCGCTATGGAAGAGGAAGGCGTGAAGAAGAAGAAAGAGCCGGTGAGGGCTTTTCTTGTTTTGGCTCTGCCGCCTCCCCCCCTTGTTCGTGTGCGCTGCCCTTCTTTTATAAAAAAAAATTTTGAAAACCTAAGAAACTTTCCTTTTTTTTTTTTATTTGATTTGATTTTATTTTTTAGGCTTTTGGTAATAATGAAATGGGAAATAATAATAATAGTTAATATCATAATAAGGTAATACTACTAAATAGTAAACAATAATAAATGATTATATATATAAAAAATAAATAAAATAAAATAAAAATGAAGATACTATCGATAATAATAATAATAATAAAAATAAAGTAATAATAATAATATTAAACGTAATAAATAATAATAATAACCATGATAAAATTACCAAAAATAATAATAGCCAAAATAAGATACTAATGCTAATAATAATAATAATGATAAAATAATAATAATAATAATAATAAGTATAGTAAAGTAAAAATAAAATAAAGATAATAAAAGTACTAGTAAAATAATAGTAAAGTACTAATAATATAGGAAAATAATAATAATAATAATAATAATAATAATAATAATAATAATAATAATAATAATAATAAGAGGGGACCCCTTGTTCTATTTGGCTAGGGCAAAAATAGGGTGTCTACAGATGATTTACCCAGTTAACCTCCAAATCGAGAGGTTGAGTTTGCTATAGAGTTATTTCCTGGAAAAGCACCGATCTCTAAAACTTCATACTGAATGGCTCCAGCGGAACTTTGGGAGTTGAAGGAGTAGTTACAAGAATTACTAGACAGGGGATTCATTTGACCTAGTGTTTCGCCCTGGGGAGCTCCAGCATTATTTGTGAAGAAGAAGGACGGGTTGATGCGGATGTGCATTGATTACCGTGAGATTAATAAGATAACTATGAAGAATTGTTATCCTTTACCTCATATCGATGATCGTTTTAAATAGTTGCAGGAGACGCGGGTCTTCTCGAAGATTGACTTATGGTCAGGATATCATCAGGTGAGGGTTAGAGCTGAGGATGTAGCAAAGACAGCTTTCCGAACTAAAAATGACCACTACGAGTTTTTGGTTATGCCTTTTGGGTTGACGAATGCTCTGGCGGTGTTCATGGATCTGATGAACAGGGTTTTTCATGAGTACCTGGATCGATTCATGGTGGTATTCATTGATGATATTCTGGTATACTCAAGGAGTTTGGAAGAGCATAAGGACCATTTGAGGTTAGTATTACATATTCTGTGAGAGAAGAAGTTGTATGCTAAACTGAAGAATTGTGAATTCTGGTTGAGTCAGATTGCATTCTTAGGCTATGTGGTGACTTGTGATAGTATATCAGTTGATCCTAACAAGATTGAAGTTGTAGTCGACTAGGTAAGGCCGAAGAATGTGCAGGAGGTTCGAAGTTTTCTAGGACTAGTGAGTTACTATCGTCAGTTCGTGGAGGGGCTTTCTAAACTGTCTAGGCCTCTAACTCGATTGACCAGGAAGGGAGTACAGTTTGAGTGGACCAGTGATTGCGAGCAGTGCTTTGAGGAGTTGAAGCACCAGCTGGTTACTGCTCCAGTGTTGACCATTCCTTTAGGGGATGGCAGTTTTGTGATTTATAGCGATGCGTCTCTAAAGGGTCTGAGATGTGTGCTTATACAACAGAGTAAGGTAGTAGCTTATGCTTCTCAGCAACTGAAGGAATATGAGAAGAATTATCCTACGCATGATCTAGAGTTGGTTGCTATTGTATATGCATTGAAGATCTGGCGACACTATTTGTATGGTGTGCAATGCGAGATCTTTACTGACCATAAAAGTCTTAGGTGTTTCTTCACATAAAAGGAGTTGAACATGAGGCAGAGGCGGTGGCTAGAGTTGATTATAAGACTATAATTGCACGATCAGTTACCACCCGGGGAAGGCTAATATGGTAGCCGATGCGTTGATTCAGAAGTCAGGACCTGTGGCTGTATCTGCGGTAGTAACTCAGTATCACATCAGACAGGATTTGGAGAGCTCGGGTATAGAGTTGGTATCTGGGGATCATCAGGCTTTTTTTGCTAGTTTGGTGGTCAAGCCGACTTTGTTTGAGCGTATAAAGGCCGCGCAGGCTAGTGATGCAAAGTTAGAAGAGGTTATGGAAAAGGTACAACGGGGACAGAGTTTGACATCTCTGAGGGAGGTGTGCTGAGGTTTGGGACCAGGTTATGTGTTCTGAACGATGATGAGATCAGAAGGACGATTCTGGAGAAAGCGGATCGTTCGTTGTATACAGTACATCCTGGTAGTACAAAGATGTATCGGGACTTGCGCGAGACCTTCTGGTGGTCTGGTATGAAGAGGAAGATTGCTCAATTTTTGAAGCAGTGTATGACGTGTTAGCAGGTGAAAGCTGAACACGAGAGGCCGATAGCGCCGTTGCAGCCTTTGCAATTTCAGTGTGAAAATGGGAGCATATTTCCATGGACTTTGCGACCGGATTGCCGCCAGCACTTCATGGGTAGAATGCTATTTAGGTAATCATGGACATATTGACAAAATCTGCTCATTTTATACCGATGAAGGTTGGCTATCCTTTAAGTAGGCTAGCAGATATGTATGTGCATGAGATTGTGAGAATGCACGAAGTACCGGTATCCATTGTGTCAGATCAGGATCCGAGCTTTACTTCTCGATTCTGGATGAGCTTGCAGGAGGCATTGGGGACGAAACTTACTTTCAGTACAGTGTTCCACCCCCAAACTGATGGACAATCGGAGAGAACGATACAGATTTTGGAGGATATATTGCGAGCTTGTGTGTTAGACTTCGGTGGTACCTGGATACATTTTATGCCACTAGTAGAGTTCGCTTATAACAATAGCTTCTATACTAGTATCGGGATGGCGCCGTTCAAGGCTTTGCATGGTCGGAGGTGTTGATCTCCTTCGTGTTGGAATGAGGTTGGTGAACGTCAAGTGTTAGGACCTGAACTTGTGCATTGGGCATCTGAGAAGGTGGGTTTGATCCGAGAGAGGATTAAATCAGCTCAGAGTCAGCAGAAGAGTTATGCAGGTGTTCGCCGCCGTGATTTAGAGTTCAAGATGGGGGGGAAAGTATTTTTGCACATCACTTCGATGAGAGGGGTGATGAGATTAGGGAGGAAGGGCAAGCTAAGCCCGAGGTATATCAGACCATTCGAGGTTCTTGAGCGAGTGGGTTTGGTAGCCTACATGATTGCACTACCCCCAGCACTCTCGAGGGTCCATAATGTGTTTCACGTATCCATGTTGAGAAGGTACGTGCTGGATCCATCACATGTTATCAGTTGTGATGAGTTGGAAATTAAGGATACTTTAGCGAATGAGGAGATACCTGTTCAGGTTCTAGACCGTAAAGTTCAGAAGCTTCGTACCAAGGAGATACCGTTAGTGAAGGTATTGTGGCGAAACCACGAGAATGAGGAAGTTTCTTGGGAACTGGAAACGAAAATACGCCAAAAGTATCCATAGTTGTTTTGAGTACTTGTACGTCATCCTACTATGGGTTGGGATAGGTGTTTGGTCGTCGGGAGTGTGTATATTGTGAACTCCTGAGACAGTTGTATATGTAATCATGATATTCCTCCGCCATAAGTAAGGGTATGTATGTGTATATGTATGATGGGGCTACGCTGTAGTAGTCGTCAGTTTTCTCTAGAGTTGCATATATGTGCTCATTCGTATGTATGACTTTGTGAATGAGAGATGACAAATTTCAAGGACAAAATTTTTGTAAGGAGGGGAGACTGTAAGAACCCGAACCGTGATATATGGGTTTAAATAAATAAGAGAAGGGCAAATTGTAAATTTAGCAGGATTCGTTGACGAAGCCAAAGTTCATCGACGAAGTATAATTCTCGTCGACGAAGTTTAGAGGCTCATCGACGAGGAGAAGCTAAAAGATTTCAGGATTTGGAGATATCAAGATTCGTCGACGAATCCACCATCTCATCGACAAGCTATCTATATGACCTCATCAACGAGTACACCATCTCGTTAACGAAGACGCCCAAGTTAAAGGGCTATAAATAGAAGTCTCTTTACTTCCAAGCTAAAAAAACCTAAAAATATTCTCTCTCTCTCTCTCTCTCTCTCTCTCTCTCTCTCTCTCTCTAAAACTCTCCCTACTCTTCATCTCTTTAAATTTCTTCACCGTTCGTCGCGAGAATCGTGAATCTAAAGTTATCATAAGGATCATGGAAGGATTCTCTACAAGTTCTATAGATCAGATTTTCGGTTCGACCATTTCCGAGTTTTGGCATAAAATTGAGGTAAAGCTCATTTTTCAATTATGATTCGGTAGTTTTGTAGGGAACGGTCTTGTGAGTATATTCTGTATTGTGATTTGTAGGTTGTGGAATTCAGTTCGCTGTTTAGGGGCCTTAGAGTTCTGGAATTTCTATTTGGGGAAGAGGTAATGGAAATTGTGTTTATATCGGTTATTTTTTAAATTGGACTTGGTGGAACTGTGGTTCACGATCCTCTGTGTGTTTTGGCTACTCATTAGGGGGGATCTAATGGGGAAAACTATAGGCTTTTCAGGATTACAGTTTAGGGAAAAAGGGGGGGCGACGGGCTGCATCCCTAGTTGTGTTGAAAACCAAACGTATATGTTGATTTATACTGTGTTATAGGGATGGTCGTGCCTTGACTTGTTTTAAAATGTATGTGTTTGAAAAATCATGATTTTAGATTACCAAATGGGTGTGGTTTGTTTTGTTATATGGGCATGCATGTGTGTGTTATTGGTTGAAATGCTAGTAGGAACGCGGTTCCAAATTGTTCTAGGTGCTGAGAGTGTTTGGCTCTATATCCGAGAGCGTATGAAATCGCTGGCCATAGATTGGAAGAGTGTCCGGCTCTATATCCGAGGGCGTGAGCCTACTCTGACAGATCAGGCGGAAGGGTGTGGATACACCAGTTTAGCGTCGGTACAATGCCATGGGAGTTGAGGACTAGCTATGTGCCGGTGGCGCCGTGTTATGTGGGTTGGCTATAGGCCAATGCCATATGTCATAGGTTGGCTTCGGGTCGATGGGTGTGACAACACCGGGATTGCTGATCATGTGTGTGTGTGCGTGTATGCATTATTGTGAAATTAGTACTAGAACTGTATTTAACTGCGTGTATATTGCATCATAATAACACTTAAATGCCACACACCGATATAACATGTATTCTTCCTTATTGAGATGTGTTTCACCCCTACTGTATGTACATTTTCACAGGTCCTTTGGGTAACCGGAACTAGCGTCCTTGTGTCGGGAGCATAGCGGCTAGTGTACTGTGGGTAGCGCTTGGGTAAGTGTTAGGACTTGTATGTTATGGGTTGCCGTTTTGAGGTTGGGCACCCGTTTGTACGTTACTTGATGGAACCTTGATTTTGTCATTGTATAGACTCTAGTATGGTACTGTATATATATAGTATGACCTTTTTCCGCTATGTATATTTTGTTATGTTTGGATGTGTATAGGGTACCTAGGAACCCCACGGGGTCGGACCCTCATCTATTGTCCCGTATCTTTGGATGTTTTGTGTGATATAGGGACTGGTTGATTTACATTTTCACCCCTGGGTCCTATTACTGGGTTCGGGGTGTGACATATATATATATATATATATATATATATATTCTTTAATCCTCGTGACTTCCATGACTTCATCACCTTCTGTACATGCTAAATAATGTTCCTACTCACATTCTCAATGTACAGATCAAATACCAAGTGATTTTTCATTATCAAAACAGATTGGACTCAGAGTCAACAAAAACAACAAACTTCTAGGCTTTAAAAAAAAACTTGGGCTTGGACTTATTTTAAAACAATGGGCTAGGGCCTTTTAAAAACATAGGCCTAGGTCTTTTTAAAATGTGGGTCTGGGTTCTTTTTAAAAACATGGGCCTGGGTCCTTTTTTGAAACATGGGTCTCAGTATTTTCAAAATGTGGGCATGGGTCTTTTTAAAACAATGGGTTGAGGCTTTTTTTTTCACAGTGGGCTAGGATTTTTAAAAACATGAGCCTGGGTCTTTTTAAGCAGTGAACTTGGTCTTTTTAAAACAGTCGCCTTGGGGCTTTTGCAACACTGGGTCAGGGTTTGGCTTTTTACTAGTAGGCTTCTGGTTTATTCCAAGTTAGGCTTGGTCTCAAGGTTGAATCGCGTGGGGAGGGAGTCTCTCTCTGGTTTTCCAAAATATGCATGTGAGTGAACTAATAATATGTAAGCAAAGCAATCCACCAATACAAGATGAAATACTAACCTTAAGTCTTCCACTCCTTCTGTTCTTCTTATCCAAGCCTTTTGACCCTTCTATTCTTTTGTTGTACACCTTTGAGAACCTTTCCCAACTATAGAGGACTCACTACCCTTTAGTCCTCCAGTTGTCTAAACCTTGTGCTTACTTCAAGAAGGGCTCAGTACTCTACCTTTTTCTCAATCTGCAATCCCCCAATATTCCTCACTATACCCTCAGCTCTCAGTATGTGTGTATGTGAAGGAATGTTTGGGTTGTATGGACTCTCAATTTTTTTTTTCTTCTCTATGTCTCTAAATTGCTTCATGTTCCATTCTCCCCTTGCGAAGGCCCTGATGTTGGACGGGATGCATCGACCTAGTCCTACTAATAACCATCATGCAAACATACACACTCAAAACACTTTGATTTAAGAATTTAATTAACTAGCATAAACACCATAAATCATGTTATAGTTCACATGCTGTTTAATTTTTGAAATGGCGTACGATGTTGTCTAGAAATAAGTTTCAAGTGTTTACTAATCAAGGATTCTAGTTTTATGCGGAAGATGTTACTTTCAAAATCAAGATTTCAAGTTCTAAACTACCAAGCTTGCATTTATACAATTGATTTTAATTAGCAAGTATCAATATTGAAATCCAATGGATCACATGTGCTATTCAAAGATAGAAGTTCAAATTTTCAAGCAAAGGCTTTCATGTATAAGATTAAGCAGGGGTTCAAAACAAATATTGATTTTACCATTGATGCCTTTGATGCTTGACGTTGTTCAACACGAGCTAAACCACGTCTTAAGTCCTTCGTACAAGCTTTGAGTCACCAAAATGAACACAATAATGTAGTGAAATGATGGTGGCCATGTGGGGGTATGAATGTGTTAGCCGTGTGGGTGTTTTTGGTGGTGTCCGTGTGAATATGTTAAAGGGGGTGCAAAGATGGAGTCGGTGGATAGAATAATGGTCTCTCACCCCCTGATCTCCGAAGAGAACGCATAGCCTCACACTACACAATCACAATGATTGGACAAAGCTTTGAAGCTTTAGTATAGAAAATTCTCTCAATATTTAATAATCAAATCTTAGCTGTACTTTTCAGTTCTTACAATGGAGACATATAAGCTAACATGGGGGGGGGGGGGAGTACAAGACATTAACTTAGCTAATAATTCCCACACAAGCATGGGAGACATAGCTAATTAATACACACAACTTACTAACAAATTAAATACTAACACAACTTACTAAACTCACTCATTGAACACTCTAACATGCATGCTAAGCTTAAGTGTACTACAATATTACAAATTAAATACAAACATATGCTAAAGAAAGTCAAATCTATGTGGGGCCCATAAGAGCGTGTGGGGCTCACATGGGTCTTAAGATGGATCTTGTTTCAATACTTCCTTGGGTCTTCAAGCACCGAATAATATTGAAAAGAAATGTCCAAGTAAATACAAATCCAAGAAAAATAATAATAAAATCTTCCATCATAAGTCATCCATCAAAAGTCTTCAAATCTCATGTGTACCTACAAAATAGTTATGAACAAAAGTGGACATTGGAAGGTCCACGTGTCATCATGTCAGCAAAGGAGTGGACATCGAGAGGTCATCCACGTGTCACCATGTCTACAAAAAAAAGGGATAAGGCATGTTGATCCCCTTCATCTCTCTCAGACCCAAAAGAATTTTTCTCCAAAGAATGAGAAGTGAAGAACTAGGAGTACATTTCCAGGTTGAGAAAAAGGAGGTATTTCTTAAGAATCCAGTTCCACTCAGAAAGTGGCTTGCCTCTCCACTTGACCAAAAACTTCTGGTATGATCCTACTCGTGTGAATGTTGTCTTGTCATCCAAGATCTCTTCAATTTCATCAAGGTTCTTTGTTGACCTTATAGGTCACACCCAGTTTTGATTTTAACAAATACTCTTGGTACTAATGGTTATACTAAGATTTGCATGCAAGTTCACCTTGTGCGCGCTTTAGGACTAAAAGACATATCATGATGGTGTGCGGTGTTCGTGCCGAAGAATGAAGATCTATGTGTTGTATTTTGTATTCATTAGTTTATTTCTTCATTCTGGGATGTAATTCATTATAAACTGTGCACTTGTATGGCTTGTAATACTCTGCATCATGCATGGTAGGTAGGTATGCAAAAAATGACCATAGTTGGACCTTAGGTACTGAAATTGGAATAGCTTCTCAAGACGGGGGTGAATTGGGATTTAAAAATTTTATTCCCTTTTATCTTAGTTCTTTTAAGTTATCAAAAACTTAAACACAATCACAAAATTCTTCTGGAATAATCACAATCAAAATAATATAATCAATCTCTCAATCCTTGTAATAATAGCCCTGTATTAATATGAAAATTTGTTGAACTTGTTATAAGCCCTGTATCACAATTATACGTCTTCCCAATGTTCAGATTTTAAATAAACTTTTAGATTAATGAGTCAGGGATGATCAACCAATGTAGTCCTTTTCGGTTTCCACAATCAATGCTGATTAATCCAAAACAAATTACCTTCCGGTCTATTGAACAACCAAACACACGAGATTTTATTAATTTTAAAACAACCACACAGATTACAACTTTTGCTAAAAAATAAAGAGTAGGGAAGAAAAGGAAGAACACAGGTTTTTACGAGGTTCAGCTTGAACACAGCCTACGTCCTCACCCTTGGAAAAACCACCAAAGGATTTACTATCACCGTTCCTTTACTAGGCGGAATAATACCAATTACAACACTCCTTGGGTAAGGCCAGATCCCACCTTCTTCAAACAATATCCCCTTGTTTGGTCCAACGATTCAGCACTCGAACCGCTAATCAATCTGTTACCAAGATATAAAATAACGCGTACAAGAACTTGCTCCTCAAAGAGCTGATTAGTACAAATTGAAAAACTATGTACTTCATTAAATTCAGAATATGAATTTCAAAATGAAGCTCTAGAAATTTATCACCGTAAGTATCTTTCAATGGATGAAAGAATCAACAATCGATGCACACTCACAATAAGAAACTCAGCAATACTTCAAAGATTTTCATGAGTGATGAGAGTAATGGAGAACTTTCAAAAATTCAGTAAGCATTGAGAGGGTATGATGGCTGAATTGATTTCTTGGTGTATAAACTAATTGTTGGCCTTACAAGACTTAAAATCTTGTTATCTTGTTTTGATGCTAACAAACAAGTGAAATTTAATGTATTTGTGTGAGTAATGATATTTCAGGGCTTATATATGAGAAAGCAAAGGTTAAAGTGTTCAAGAGGATCAAATGAAGCTTAAAAGAGTCCAAGCATGGATTTAAAGATGATATATTAAATCCTGAAGAATATGAAGACATGAATGAGTTGTTGAAAGTCAAGGAATACTAAAAGATCCAAAGAAAGGTAAAGTGATAAAGCTCAAAGAAGATGGAAGTTTGAAGAAACAAAACATGAAGACTTAAGAATGAGAAAAGTTTTAGAAGTTTTCATGTAAGTATTTTAAATGTTTAAAATATCGTTTGCAATATTTTGAAGTTCTTAGGTTAACTTCTTGGACCTAAATACCTTTTAAAATATCTATAAAATAATTTTATAAAGTCAAAAATTATTTTAAAAGGGTTAGAATCATTTTTGGAATAAAAAGCACCAAAAAGGGTTTTTCTGTTTGCTGTCAGTTTTTATATAGCCGTATTCAAGTATATTTTTCACTATCAAAAGTTCATTATTTTAAAAAATGATGAACATAAAATTTTTATGATTTTCTCTTAGCTTTCTTTTGACATAAATAACACCTAATTTGGAGTTATACATAAAAAGTTATGGCTAAAACACTGAAGCAGGGTCACTACTGTCAGTCAACTGAACACTGTTCACGGGAGGGACTTCAGATGACTGAACAGATGACTTAGGTCGACTGAAGAATAAGTTCAGCTGACTGAAGTATTTCTAGAATAGGCAGAAAGTTGCAGCAGTGAGTTCAATCAACTGAACTTGTGACTTCAGTCAACTGAACTTGCGACATCAGTCAACTGAACCCTACTTCAGATGACTGACCCTGTATCCAGCTCTATTTTAAAGGGGTTTAAGGAACTTCAGTTGACTGACCACGAACCTTCAGTCAACTGAACTCTGATCAACTGGAAAATTTTTCAAATTCTAATATTTTAAAATATAGCCGTTTGAGCTCCAAACTTTCTATAATATTGGAAAACACTTAAAGGAAACTTTTGCGACATGGAAACAAGTTTGAAAGCCTATAAATACATGGTTTTGCAAATCAAAACACATCCAAGAATTGAAAAATCTGCTTGTAAAGCTGAAAGTATTCTTGTTCTTCCAAAGCTTTCTTGTTCACTCATTGAAAAATTATTTTGCTGAGAATTTTGAAGTGCTGATCCTTCTTTCTTTGAGTTCCTATTTCTAATCCTTATCTAAGAAGGATATTGGTGAATTCTACACTTGAGTTTCATTGTATTTCATATTGGTATTTTACATTCAAAGTACATAGTATTGAAATTGTACTAACTTGCTCTTTAAGAGAGTATACTTGTATGCAGATTATATCTTGTTTCTTGTAGTTCTTTGATGATTCCAAGGGTTGTTTGGATCATTGGCTAAGCAAGGAAATATTGCTTAGAGAAACGGGCTCTAGCCTATGTAAGGAGTGACCGAACGAGGGAATATCATTTGAAGAAGGCGGGCTTTAGCCTTAACCAAGGAGTGTTGTAATCGGTATTGTTCCACCCGTCAACGGAACTGAACTAATGAATCCTTTGGTGGTTTACCAAAGGCGAGGACGTAGGCTGGGCATAAGTCGAACCTCATAAAAATCTCCGTCTCATTCTCTCTTTCCCTTACTCTTTATTTTCAGCATATTTAAAATTACGTGGATGGTTTAAATTTAAAAATCATATAAACTACATATATTTGGAAAGCAAACAAACTTAAGGTTATATTTTGATTTGGGTTGTGGAAACCAAAATGGAGTACGTTGGTTCACCATATCTTGCAGAAACCTTACGGGAGTACGTTACTTGATTAACATCCTAAAGATAAATTTACCAAAAGTTTATTTGAGTTCTAAATATTTGGAAAGAGTGATTTGATTCATCTATATAGGGCTTTACATCAGCAAGCATAAATTCTCATTCAACTACAGGGCTTACAAATTCATAATCACGGTGCTTATATAAACAAACAAACTCTCTCAAGATCTTATATTACCAAAGTACTGAATACTTTATATCTTGGTTTGGTTGTTTGTTGTTTGACTTGTACTTGGAAAATAAATTGATTGTTTGGTTTGAAGATTGTGTTTAATTGATTGGTTGTTTGATTAAGTTGTTGTGTGATTGGTGAAATTAAACAAACAAGTTAAAGAATTGGTTAAAGAAATAAAAGAAGTTAAGGATTCTTAAAAGAAGTTAAAAGAAAGTTTTAAAAGCCAATTCACCCCATCTTGGGAAGCTATTCCTAATTTCACTAATGAAACTTGAGGGTATTTATAAATGTAGAAAGGCTTCTTGCTTGTTCCCCAAGTTTACTCGGAGTAAGGTCCAAGTTGTAAATTAGTTTGGGTTTCAAATAATTTAAATTTCAAAAATATGCCTGTTGAAAATTTTACAATCTGCCGCGAGCCAAACGACTATGTAGTCATTGGCAGTCGGATGTCCATGTATTACAATTATAAAATTCACAAACAAAGAGGTGGCAGTCGCCTATCCTCAGGTTGGCAGTCATCTATCACCAGAACAACTCAGTTTTAAAGCAAACTCAGAAGGGTGGCAGTCGGCTGGCAGAACACACACAGACGACTCACTTGTCACTGGCAGTTGGCTGTCAGCTATTTGGCAGTCGTCTGTTAGGCTTCTGTAATATGTTTAAAACCTTTCAAAAATATGTTAGTCGTCTGTCAGCAGACTTATCTTCTTTTAAAAGCATTTTTATCACTCTCATTTTTGCTTAGTTATTCTTAGAGTATAAACTTGTTTAACTTTGAAAAAACATGTTCCAAGATTTTAAGACTTCAGATTTCTGAGTGTGTTTTCACCTAATGAGCTTCAAAATGAAAATTCATATTTGAATTAACTTAGAGTACTTACAAAGCTTTGTTCTAAAAAAAAAAATTTAAAACTTCTTTGCTTTGAGTCCTTTTGATGCTGCTCCTTAATCTTTCAGACTTCTATGAGTTTTCATTATGGATCTTTGGTATTCATGTGTGGCTTTCCTTGTTCCTTCATCCTTGTAAGCTTTCATGTCAAGGTATGTGAAATTTGAGCAAATCATATTTTCTTGAAATAATATCACTTGGAAACACATTAGATAACTTTACTTTGTTATCATCAAAATCAAGAGTTTGTAAGCCTAATTAGGTCAACAATCTCTCCCTTTTTTATGATGACAAAGAAAGAGCAAAGATATAAAATATAAAATTTACACTCCGCCTGTCAATAAGCATATGCTTAAAATAATCTCATTAAGACATAATTGAATCATATTCTTTGTTGACAAACATAAAGCTCATAATATTTATCATTGAAGCATATATCAAATACATAAGACATAGCATATACATACAAACTCATAGAATCATAGACTCCTTTGCTCACACACACACTGAAGCTGGTATAATTCTGATAAAATGGAACAAACCATGTAGGCATATTAGCTTCTTCTAGTCTTGGGTTAGGTTCTTTTGGTGCTGGTCTTGTAGGTCTATTTCCCCTAAACATCCATCCCTTGGCATACTTTTTGTAACCCATTCTTTTGAGTGTAGTAGAGGAGAAGACATGGTAATGGGTTCGCTTCACTATTTTTTAAGATGGAGTGAGGACTTGAAAATGAGCAAAGACCAAGGAAAGAATGCCTCCATATGGAAGTCCAATTCTAGGAGATTCGAGCTTCATGACCATCCATTTTAGTTTGATGCTAGCTAACTATAATTTTTTTTACTTTTAATATGCACCACATTACAAAACAATCGAAGAAAGGCACGTGATCAAATGATCTGGACCTCAGAATTATATTATAAGAAATGATCTAGTGAAGGATTTGTGCTTGGAGATTGAGCTGTTTGTATGGGGGAGGATGTCCAAAATAGACGGGTTAATCGTTCATCCCAAGAGGCAAAAATTCTTGTGGTGAAAAACCCTGCTCCATAGTCCACTATTTTTCTACTGGATTACACTCAAAATCCCCATGCTTGATACGAAGTATTTTTCATAATGAGTGTGGAGTAAGTGTTATCTTTTGGTCAAAAACTTCAGTATCAAATCCAACGTCTTTCTTTACCAAGTTTGAGTAAAAAAGTTTAATCTGGTCAGGATAGTATCCCTTAACTTGGTGAAGAACGAACTTATCCCATCCAATATTTTTGAACGATTCAAGAATTTCAGGGAAGTTTTATTCAAAGAAAGTAACATCTAATACCTTACTAAACATTGGATCGATTGTAGAGATGTGATTTTGATACAACGCTTTTGCGTGAGATGAAACCAGCCATTTCTCTATGTCGTTGTTGCTTGTAGCCTTTGAAGAAGAAGTGGATGCTTTGTCTTTTTTTCCCCACTGTTTTGGTATGAGCCATTTTTCCATACAACCTCCTTCTGTTTCTGTATCTATTTCTCTCTCTCTTATTATTTAAATACTATTTTTTTTTCAGGTCACTACAATGATTCTTGCCATTTCTTGTAAGGTTCTATTTTTTTCTTTCTACAACTCCATTTTGTTGTGGAGTCCTAGGTGCTGAAAAATTATGGTTTAATCCATGTTCATTACAAAATTTTTTAACATTTTTGTTTTTAAACTCCCTACCTTGATCACTTCTAAAGTTTGTTACATTATAACTCTTTTTATTTTGTAATTTCTTACATAAAGTGATTAGCATGTCACAGGCTTAATCTTTGTTTGTTAAGAATAATACCCAAGTAAATCTTGAATAGTCATCTACTATTACAAAAGCATACTGTTTACCTACTAGGCTTAAGGTTCTAGTTGGACCAAATAAGTCTAGGTGCAAAAGTTCTAGGGGTCTTTTAGTAGATATGTTTTTTTTTTTAAGCTTGTTTTGACTTGCTTTCCCTTTTGGCATACATCACACATCTTGTCTTTTATGAATTTAGTATTTGGTAATCCTTTTACAAGATTTTTCTTAGATAATTTGGATAAAAGGTTCATGCTAGCGTGTCCTAATTTCCTATGTCATAGCTAACTTATTTCATTCATTACTGCCAAACAAGTTACGTTTTGATTTACTAAATTCTCAAGGTTTATACAATAAACATTGTTTATCCTATGGGCTATAAACAAGGTTTCATTGTTCTTAGGATTTTGGATAACACATTTTTCTTTCTTAAAAGTTATTTCGAACCTTTTTTCACTTAATTGGCTAATGCTTAAAAGATTGTGTTTTAATCCTTCTACTAATAGCACATTATCAATAGTAAGGGAAGGTTTTTTACCTATTATTCCAATGCCAATAATTTTACCTTTGGCATTGTCGCCAAAGGTGACGTGTCCCCCATCCTTTTGTTTCAATGTAGTGAACTTGGTCCTATCACCGGTCATGTGCTTGAACATCCGCTGTCCAAGCACCATTTATCCATTAACGGTGTAGTCCTAAAGCATACCTACAATGAGGGATTCATTGTGTTAGTCTTTAGAACCCAAATTCTTTTAACTTTCTTTGTATTGTTTTTAGTTCCATTATTGACTTTCTATTCTCCTTGAACTTTAACATACTTTCTTTTTAGTGGACAATTGAACATTACATGACCTTTAGTCTTGCAAATGTAGCAAGTGGTATGTTCATGTTTGTAGTTTGAAGAAGTACTAGCATAGTGCTTGGCTTCTTTGACAAAGTATCCCATGTATAATTTTTTTACTCTTTTTATTTGTTTTACCATTATAACCTATTCCTTCTTTATTTCCATGTAGTCTTTGATGTCTAATCATTTTTTCAAAATTTTCTTTTCCTTTGGTGAAGTTATATATAATTTTCTCCTTATCCTCTACTAATTTCTTAAGTTCATTTATCTCTAAATTCTTTTTATTCAAATCATCTACATGAGTTTTGCCTAACTCTTGAGTTATTTCATTTACTTCTTCTTCTAACTTTTAAATACAAGAGTCTTTTTTCTTTTTCAACGGTTTTGAAGGATTCAAGTTGCTTCATTAATTCTTTATTTTTACCTTTCAGAGTTATATTTCTCTTAGAAATTTTTATGAATCTTTTATGTAAGGAAAACAACTCAGCTTGCAATTCCTTATAGGAAGACATACTATCACAAGACTTATCACAAGACTCATTGTAAGATTTTGTTGAAGAGTAGTAGGAATTTACCTCTTCGTCATTTGTCATGAAGCATATATTTGCCATCTCTTGTCCACTTGATCCATTTTCTGTCTCACTAGAGCTTGAATCATCCCATGTGGCCTTCATAACTTCCTTCTTTTTCTTCTTGTCTTTCTTGAGCAACAGGTAGTCCGGCTTGATATGCCTTGGTTTCTTGCAATGATAGCATATAGGAGGTTCATTCTTACCTTTATTTTCTTTTCTACTTGTCTCGCCTTTTTCAAGGAAACCTTTTATTTTTTCTATAGAACTTGCCTAATCTCTTAGTGATGAATATTCATCTTGATCTAAGTCACTTGATTCACTTTCCTCTTTACTTGAGCTGTTACTAGATGCTTTTAATGTAATGGATATTTTATGTTTGGGTTCAGGATTCCTTTCCTCTAAAGTCATTTCATAAGTAAGTAGTGAACCAATGAGTTCATCTAGAGAGGTGTTATTAAGGTTTCTACCTTTAGTGATAGCTGTAGCCTTTGGTTCCCATATGGAGGGAAGACCTCTTAGAATTTTTCTAATCATTTCGTAGGTAGTATAAGTTTTTCCTAAGGCACTTAAGGAATTGATTATGTGGGTAAATCTGGTGTACATGCTTGACATTGTTTCATCTAAATTCATCTTGAATGCTTTATATTCGCTTGTTAACATATCTATTCTATTGTCCCTAACATCTATTGTTCCTTCATCTGTCACTTCTAATTTGTCCCATATTTCTTTAGCCGTCTTATAGGCTGTTGCGACGTCCCGGGAGCGCGTGTGCCCCGGGCGGTGAAATTAAAAATTAATTTTAATTTTAAAAGAAAAATGGGAATATCGGAGTCGCCACTAACCTTTTAGTGTGGTTAGAACACATGATTACTACCCCGTTAGGGGTAGAATGGGTCTATGTTACCAGAGTTAGGCTCGGGAGTTCAGTTACGCGAGGGGAAGGTATAAGCACCCCCTACGCTCCCGTTCTTACGAACGGTACCTAATTAATTTGAAATTATCCCTAAGTTAATCTAATAAGTCTTTAAATTACTCCTTTTTAGGAATTTATAA
Organism: Malania oleifera; assembly: GCF_029873635.1. NCBI lineage: Eukaryota > Viridiplantae > Streptophyta > Magnoliopsida > Santalales > Ximeniaceae > Malania > Malania oleifera. The sequence continues at coordinate 139,026,579 of NC_080418.1, forward strand.
ATACACATAAAAAATAAATAAATAAATACAATATATACATATATATATATATATATATATTCCCTCAGAGCTTAGGGTACGTGATGCCCGAAGGCTCATACCCCCGCAATAAAATCATAGGGATTAAAAATCAAAAATACTTTATAAAATATGCTCCCAAATTTTAGAAATTTTATGAGTTTTCCTAAGTATGAAAATACTAGTTTGGGAGGTTTTGGATAATAGATATAATAAGTTAAACATAATAATAAAGATAAAAAAATAGTAATGAACTAGAATATTAGGACACCATAATACATACTAATCAACATATATAATACAAGCTAAAATACTAAAACTAGCACAATACAAAATAAATATATGGTATTTGCTAAGATTCTAAACATACCACCATACTATAAGACTAAATATATAACACGAGCTAAAATATCCAACATACTAATGATAATAGAATATAAAATATATAATATAGACTAAGATGATCACAATACCATAATATTAAAATACTACATGCGCGTTATAAACAAAAAAAATCTCAAATATACCATAATACACACGTTCACGATAATAATAATAAATATCCACAAATACTATAATACGTAACAAATTACTATAAAACTATGTATACCAAAATAGCATGATACCAAAACACCAAATATATTATATTACCTAAAATATTAAACTTACCATAATAAATAATACATTATATATTAACATACTAAAAATATCATAATAATAAATATATAGTATTACACAAGATGCTATATTAAAAGTTACCTAAAATACTAAATTAGATGTATGATGTTAATTATAAATCTTAAGTTGTTAAATACCTAATATGACTAATATTCTAGAATACTAAATACACATACAACTATAATTCTAAAATACCACATGTACTACAACTAATCTACTAAAAATCCTAACATGATATATAACATGACCAAAATTCTAAAATACTAATAATATAATATAAAGTTAACATACAATATAAGCATGAATAAAATAAAAAATATCTTACACATAAGAACCACAATAAGATAACAACCCAAAACCTAAGAATACCTATTACACATACAATTTGAATATTGTGCACTAAAAAAATAAAATATGACAACAGAAATTATTACGTTAAAATATTACAAATGAAATCTTACCTTGACAATAAAAAGAAAAAATCCTACAATAATTAAGATAAACAAATTAGTATTTATAAATATCAACATTAATTATTAAAAATCCTAAAACAATAACCAAGAAAAATTTAAACTTTACAATAAAAAGGTGTGTGCGGTGTGTGTTTTACCGTGTGTGTGCTGTGTGCGTGAGTTTGTGTGTGTTGCTGTGTGTGTTTGCAGTGTGTGTGCTGTGTGTGTGCGTGAGTTTGTGTGCGTTGCTGTGTGTGTTTGCAGTGTGTGTGCTGTGTGTGTGCAGTGTGTGTTTGTGTACTGCTGTGTGCGTGAGCAGGGAGGCTTACAGTGGTGTTCTCGTGTTGCAGGGATGGCCAGAGGAACCAGTGGCCGTGAGTGGCGTCGCCGGAGGTTGCAGAGAGTGACGACGGTGGGAGGTTTCGCCGCCGGAACGCGCGGCTGGAGTCGCTGCTGCTAGGGTCTGGGGGACTGCAAAGTGGTGGTGTGAATGGCGAGCCTACATGTCGAACGCCGACGAAGGTGAGGTCGTGACGGCTGGCAGCTGGACGGAGGTGGTGCTTGGCCACTGGGGGATCTTGCCGGGAGCAGGAGTGGCTGGCGTTGCAGCGGTGGCCGGAGAAGATGGTGCTGTGACCTGAATGGCGTGGCGTGAGGCGAAGGGGTCCGTGGACTGGGCTGGTTACAGCCGAGGCTGAATGTTGTGACCGCGTTGCAGCAGTCTGGAAGGTGGCTTCGGGGGTCTGTGTAGGGGCTGACGGTGTTAATATGGTGCTGAGATGAGGATGGCGTTGCTGGTTCGTCGGAGGCCGGAGCTGCGAGGATGATGGCTGGAGGTGCGGGTGAGTTGTGGAGCTGAGGATGGTGGTTCTTTTGGTATGATGGAGCGGTGGGGAGGGATGGAGATGAGAGAGTGTGGCAGCGGCGAAGAAGAAGAAGAAGCAGCCAAAAAGAAGAAGAAGAGCCAGAAGCAGAAGGAGGATTTTTTTTCTTTTCTTTGGCTCTCCGTGCTGTGCGCCCCGGCCCCCTTTGGAGAGAAGCAAAAGGGTCTTTTTATAAAAAATTTTAGAAACCCTAACTCTCTCTTTTCCTTTTTTGGTTTATTGTATTTTTATTATATTTTTTTCTTTTATACCTTTATGGAAATAATATATATGAGTATAATAATAATAATAATAATAATAAGGTAAAAATAATAATAAAGTGAATATAGAAATAAAGATAATAATAAATGATAATAATAGCAAGAGTAATAAAAATTAATGATAATAGCCAAATAATAATAATGTTAATAAAAATAATAATAATAATAATAATAATAATAATAATAATGGTAAATATAGTGGTAAAAATAACAAATAAAAATAAAAATAAAAATAATAATAAATAAATAATAGTGATAACAATAAGTCACTTATAACAATATAGGAAAATAATAATAATATAGTAATAATAATAAATTACTTATATCAATATAGGAAAATAAATAATAATAATAAAATAATAGTAATAATAATAAATTACTTATATCAATATAGAAAAATAGTTAACAATAATAATAATAGTGAAAAATAAAAATAAAAATATTAATAATAGTGTAAATAACAACAATAGAAATCTTAATAATAATAATAATAATAATAATAATAATAATAATAAGGTAATAATAATAATAATAATAATAATACAATGAGAAAGGACCCCTTGTTCCATTTGGTTAGGGTAAAAATAGGGTGTCTACATAGACCATGACCCTATTAAATTCATTAACATCTAAAGAACAGTATAAAGCATTTATAGCATTTGAATTGATTTGAAGCATTTTATAATTTGAATCGGTCATATCCTTTTTCTCTTTTGAAATCTGTTTTTCATCTACTATCTTAGTGGGAATAAGGTCTCCATCCATAACTACTTCCCATGCTTTCCAATCCATGTGTTGGAGATCCTAAACCCTCAATTTAAATGGTTGGCTTTCAAAACTTGCATGATAATCATATACATACACATATAATTTCAATTTTAACCGGTAAAATTTACAAAACAACTGGCTTAATCTATTCCCCTTACCTGATTTCCTGAAACTACGCCTGCAGGGATCCTAAAACTGTGACGCTCACTCGAATCCTAAATTCATAAATCCTAGTTTAATCAACTCAACCTTAGGTGAAATGCTATTTTAAATTTTCCTAAGGCCACAAACTCCAAATAAATGATTAAACTTCCAAAAACATCAAATTTTCTTAATTTCCTAAATCTTACCATAGTTTTGGAGTGGTGCATGAAAAGCCCAATTCAAAAATCTACTCTGCTAAACTTGTTGAGAAACGCTCCCAAATTATCGTGGTGGTTTTTGATCGTCAGTTTGGCTAAATATTGGGGAGAAATTGAAGAGAGATAGTGAGTTTACCTTATCCTAGGAATGGTGCGTACAACGCTCCTATAAAAAATCCACTCTGATTAAAATATTGGTGGCGGAGAATGGAGCTTAGGGGTATTTTTCATTCTCTAATCAGTCGAGAATTTACCGAGAAATCGAGGAGAGAAAGACGATGAGAGAGACGAATAGAGAGAGAGAGAGAGAGAGAGAGAGAGCCCCACTCTCTGGATCTTAGAAGGAGCTGAAGGATTTTTTTATCCTTTAGTTATCTTACTTATATATATATATATATATATATATATATAATTTAATTAATAAATAATTATTAATTAATTAATTTTTTTTTAATTTTATTTTTATTTTTTGGAATCACTACATTATGCATCCATTACTACCAAAAAGGATCATACTACCTTTCAAAAGGCAGTGCACAGCCAAGAGAAGGGTAAGTGGAAAGGTGCCATGGTAGAGGAGATAAATTTACTGTATAAGAATCATACGAGAGGGGGGAGGGGTTGGTGGAGCTCTCAAAGGCGGAGAGGGAGATAGGGTGCAAATGGGCAAATATTCTGTTATTTTATGTGAGTGACATGTCGATTGCTGGGAAGGTTCCGATTAAGGTAAATCAGTCGGGGACACTATGGAGAAAGGAAGTTGACATGAAGGTTTTGGGTGCTGCTAAGAGTATTCTTAGGCTGGAGATTTGCAAGGATAAAACTGTAGGGAGATTGATGTTATCTCAGGGTGGCTGAGTGGACCAAACTACATGGAGATTGTGGTTATCTCAGGATGCATGATTTAAGGGATAAAGTGTTGGAGAGGTTTAGCATGGTTGATGTTATACCGGTCATTGGTACATTGTTGGCGAATCTAAGTAAATAGTCTGCCACTCAATACTCAAGGATGGATAGTGATGTTCGGGTCATGTCAAAAGTTTCCTACACGAGTGCAGTTGGGTACTTCGACAGGCAACAAAGGGATCCGTCAGTTGTGAGGTTCATGGATAGAGGCTACACAGGGGACTTGGATGATAGGAGGCTTACAACAGGGTACGTTGTGGGAAGGCCTAATGGTTGGAAGTCCAACGTACAGTCTCAAGTCACACTGGTTGCAGCTGGATCGGAGTTCTTGGCAGTGGCTGAGGCTGCCAAGGTAGCATTGTGATTTAAAGGATCGTTCAAGGAGCTAAGTATTCAGCTAGGTGGAGTCCATGTTGCCACAAACAAGTTCAAGCATTGCTTGGACTTGGTTTACGTCTCCAGGTATTAAATGGGAGGTGGGTCCCAATCTACTGGTCTAGGTGGAATAGCTGAATTATGCTTTTGGATTCCTCCTAAGTGATGAATATTTTCCAAGGTGAAGATTGTTGGGGATGTGGCTCATATTCTGAGTCGAACACATGTACCAAGGAAAGCACCGTGAAGCGAGGGACAAAGAGAGAGTTGCAGGATTGCAGGATTGAGGGCAAACCATCGGTGGTTTTGGTGTAATCGTCGATGGTTTTAGGCAGTGCTGCAAAGGTATTATTCTCGGTTTCAAACCGTTGACAGTTTTGCTCGCGAACCTCACAAAATTTTGGTTTGAAGATGAGTACATTGGGAGTTTTGGAGGAAATTCCTCTAGGGAATCTCTACAAAAGTTTTTTAGATATACTAGAGGTCTTATGTACGCATTAGATTAGTATTTAATCATCATTATGTAATCCTAGTTGATTAAGCTTGGTGTAATTAAGCTTCATTGAGATAATGAAAACAGTCGAGCTCCCGTGAACGTAGGCAAATTGCCGAACCACGTAAATTCTTGTGTTCTTTTATTGTTGCTTTTTGATTCTCATTGATTAGTACCAATAAGATTAAAGTTGTTGTTTGCACAACAAATACAATTCATGCATAAGGCCTTATCTAGGGGGAGTGGTTGTCCCAATCCTTGTTAATTTTTTTTTTCTTTGAGTTATATTAAAACGTTAATTTTGATCTTTTTTAAATTTAATTCCCTTTTTTAAAAAAAATAAAACTATAACTTGCCTTCTCCTAATTTCACCTTTTAATTTATAAAGTAAAATAATAATTTAGTCATTTTGCTATTTTAGTTGCATATATTTTAGTTTTTACTTTTAATTAATATAATTAAAGACTTATACGTATCAATTTAATTCAATTGAAGTGTTCATTTAAAATAAATCACAATTTTATTTTTTTTGGATTGGTCGGTAGAAATTGAGGGAAGGCTCTTTCGTCCCACGGACACAAAAGGGATCCAAAACAACATAGGTTGCCAAAAAATTCTATATAAATTTTGAAATTGTTTTATCCTAACTATACATCACATTAAAGCTAGAGATGATGTAAAATGAGAAGTCATGGTCACTTCGTACTTAAACTTATGTTTAAAAATGTTACTCTTACCAACTATAGTAATAAAAAGTATAGTACTAGTTAAGCTTGTTATGTATGTTTCAGTGAGATTCACTAATATAACTGCATGAAATCAGTAAGTACAACTTCTTAATTGTGCTAACTAAAAGTATAAAGACCAAAACAAATTTTACTTAATTGAGTATGGACTCACTTATAAATTAACTTAAATTTATGTATACACTATATATTTTCCTCCTACAAGTTAAAAATCATGCACAGGACGAACATTGTTTAAATGAGTCTAAGAAAGATATAACAATATAGATAATGAATAGGAATTTTATTAGAATTATGATATTTGATTAGCAGCGTATAGTCAAAGTACAACTACTTTTCAAATTGATATTTTTTTTCCTTTTTAAAATTTATTCAATTGATGTAATTGTTCAAATGCCAAGATGAGATCTTTTCATATTAAGACAGTAAATATAATTTAAAAAAATAATAATCATAATTTAGAAATAAATTTATTTTTATTGCATAAATATATAATTATTCTCCACTTAACTAGCAAGCTTTGTGAGGGTTTTTCGATAATGATATTGAAGGCAAATGAGTCCTCATTGTCATCAAGGCTTAAAGGACTAATCATTCTTCAAATTTCATAACATTACATACCTCACAATAACAATTTGGCTTAAATGCAAATTAAAAAAAAAAAGAGCTAAAGATATTATCATAACAACCTTAATATTTATGACTTATTCTGGATATGCCTCGATAATAGATAGTAATGCTGGAATCTTAATGATTTTGTAGCATGGAAATCCTCCTTCACGTAACACATTCTTCAACTCCAACTCTGTTCTTTCCTTTCCTCCGGAACAGTGTGCAAGCATGGCCAAATCATATGCTAACCTTGTCTCATCAAACAAGTCTTTGCCATCCGGTTGTAAAACAACATCAATGATTATCACCTTGCCATTTTTCTCCGGTATTGCTTTCCGACAATTTTTCAAGATTTTAATACAATCTTCATCTCCCCAATCATGCATTATCCACTGCAATTTGATAAATTACTATACGAGTCATGACTGGTCACTTGGATATTTGTGCATGCATATTAAAAAAAATGTTATAATAATATTACTTCTAAAAATTCAAAATATTTTAAAATAATTTTTATCTTATTTATGGATTTTTTTGTGATTTTATTTCTTAAAATATTTATTTTAAAATTTTAAACTATTAAAATGAGAAATTTGGCATCATATGATAAATTTTTCTAAATTCAAAATAAAAAATGTTATTTGAATGAATTAAAAATTAAGAAAATGTAATAAATAAGGAAATTCTTTTAAAACAAGTATAACTATAAATTTGAAGTTTATGTCAAGAAAATTTTTAATGATGATTGATGGGTGATCAAAAATTAGGTTGCAATATGTTGAAAATGATGGTTATGATCTAGGATTGCCATAAAAAAAAAAAAAAAATGATTGCCTTTCTATTAGGAGAAAATGAAAAGGATTTTTTTTTTTTCTCAAGGTGTGTTTGAATCAAGGATTTTACTTTAGGAAAGGAAAAGGAGGAGAAACTCATTTTCCATTGTATTTTCCTTTTATATTAAAAATTATTGAAAATGAAATTTTATTTTATATAATTAAAAATATGAAAAAGTCAAATTTTAATGATGTAAAGAATAAAAATATTGTTCATAGATTTGGTGTATTTTTTATTTTATTTTTTTTTCCTGGTAACCAAATATGAAAATGTGAATTTCCTAATATTTTCCTTTCATTTCTTTTGGCCCCGTTTGGAACTCAGAAAATATTAAGGAAAAGAGGAAAATATAAAGGAATTCTAAAAATGTTCGATTATCAAGAAAAGTGAGAAAAAAAATAAAAAAATATACCAAATCTATAAACAAAAATTTGACTTACACATTATTAATATTTATATTTTTCTAATTTTTGTCATATTAAATAAATTTTTATTTTTGATAGTATTTAATAGAAAATAAAAATATAAGGGAAAATCTTTGATCCAAACAGACCCATAATGCTTTCTGAGTTCCCAAGGGAGCCTTCTAATAATAATAATAATAATAATAAAAAAAGTTGTTTAGGTAAGAAGATGGGTTATGGATCTACTTCACTTTAGAAGAAATAGTGATGGAAAAAGAAGAGCAAGGTTTGATTGTTAAAAGACTCTTTGGGAAGGAAAGAAACATAGAGTTGGTAGGCATGTGTGGAGTCAAAAGGAGCAGCTAGAGAAGCATCATGATCCTTTGGGAATCAAATCTTTTTGAGCTGGAGGAATCTATTAGAGCAAACCATTTTCTTACACTGAGAATGCAAAACGCAGTGAGTAGGAAAAGTATAGAGTTTTTTCTAATCAATGAGAAACTATGTGCTAGTAGAATCTCTAAAAATATGGCAAGATCCTCTTGAATTTATACACCATAGGAAAATTATAGATCTTACCTTCATGAAGACAGCATCAGCATTAGGTATGCATTCGAACATGTCACCGCTGACGTGGGACACTCCGGGGAATGAGGGCGCCGTGGCGATGACATGTGGCATGTCAAAGTTGATGCCCTTGATGTGTGGCCACGCTTTCACCACCTCAGCAATGGCTGACCCAGTCCCTCCTCCCACGTCCACGAGGGATCCCACGTCAGCAAGCCCGTCCTTGTACCCCGCCAGGATGGCCTTCAGCGTGATCCTAGCTGTACACGCCATCGCACTGTTGAACATGGCGTTAAACTCCGGATTTGCGCCCGCGAAGTCCCAAATCTCGCGGCCGTGAGCCTTCTTGAAGGCGATCCCGCCGTCGGTGACGCAGTTGGAGAGCTGATGCCAGGGGGACAGCAGCAGGGGATGAGTCTCCAGCAGCACCATCGGCGCCAGGGTCATCTCGGTGTCGCGGAGGAGCCACCGGGAGGAAGGGGTGAGGCCGTAGAGGGTGTCAGAGGATGCGCCGCCGTCTGACGGCGGAGACGGAGTGGCCGTGAAGATGGACTTGCGGACGAGGAGTGTCATGATGCGAGAGAGGGAGGCGATGTCGGCGGCGGGAGGGTCGATGGCGGAGGCGATTTGGCGCAAGGTGATCGGACGGCCGTGGGAATGTATGATGTCGGCGATGCGCAGCTCCACAGCGGATTTCAGAGCCATGGAGCCTACAAAAGCAAGCATCAGTTCCCAAATGTGGGCTTCGCCTCCCAACCTTGCATCTCTCTCTGCCTCTGCTTCTGCTTCTGCACCTGTTACCATTCTCTCTCTCTCTCTCTCACTCTCGATCTCTCACTCTCACTCTCACACTCACTCTCTCTCTCACTCTCATATTTAAAAACGAAAAAAAAAAAAGAGATTTGAATCCGTTAGTTGCAGGATGCGTATCACACAAAGAGCACCGCCGGCACATGCGCAGGGTGCGTTTGGTGTGACTAAATTGAAAAATAATTAATCATCCATATGAGATTGCAGGGTGCATATATATATATATATATATATATATATATATATATATATATATATTGTTTAATGACGTGTCTGTTTGTCAGTCTACAATATACTAATTAGTGCAATGTCTTACAAAAACAGATCACTCACTTTTTTGTGTTCATTTATTTTTATTTTGAATTAAAAAAATATTATTATATGAAATGTGGAAGAGCCTAGGGCTCAAGGAGTCCAAGCTAGTCAACAAAGCCTCATGAGAGACTACACATTTTCTGTTCACATTTTTAACATTTCTTTTGAAAAAGGTTATTAGGTATATATATAGATTAGCTCACCACAAATTTTTAAATTTTAATTTAAAAAAAATATATATCATAATTAATGTTATCTCACTAATATTATTATATATGGCATTACCACTACTACCATTAGTGACACTTTACGTGCCACAATTGGTACACTAATAATCTATAAGCAACCTAATTTGTTTCAACTTTGTGTCCTCTTGAAACTTTTTATAAATATATCATTCCTTTAAAACAAGACAAGATACTCAACCAATGTCGTGATTATAGTGAACAAAAGTCAATAACACCTTATGTCAGGGCAGCAGCTCAAATTCAAACCACCCCTTCTTGTCATCCCCAAAGCTTTCACCTTTCTCAAAGCCTCTTTGTTGTATAGACGTCCTATGAGGGGTGGCAAAACGGGTTAATGAATCGGGTTTGGGTTGGTTATAAATGGATAAGGATTAAACAAACTCGGATTCGGGTTGACCTATTTATAAACAGGTGACTAATAAGTAAACAAAAACTCATCCGTTTAATAAACGAGTCACCCGTTTAAAAATATAATTTATTTATTTTAAATTTTTGAAACATTTTATATAAAATGACATTGACCTTGTGTTAGGCACTGCCATTTCAAAGGACCCTCCATCAAGCATCAACTCTAGATTACATAGATAAAATAACGTCTTGTTTTATTTATTGAGAATTCCACTTGTAAGTTTGTCCCACATTAAAAAAGTGAGTAAATGATGGGTGCTTATATACATGGTTGGGGTCAAGATCCAATAGGCTTAAACTTTTTGGTCAAGTTGAAGCTCACCTATGTGTATCAAGCACACCTATGGACTCCTTCGGTCATAACAAGTGGTATCAGGGCAGACGATTCATAACTCTAGGTGTGCAAGTGTATGACCGAGGTTAAGAGGGATCATCTAAGCTGCCAAGATGGATCCAAATAAGGTCAAGACGTGGGAGGTAGGATTGGTTTGGAGACCCACTTTGAATACAATCCGAGACATGTAAGACGCAATGGTAACGCTCACTTGAGCAAACGGTTGGAGAATTAGTCCCATGAGGGAGAAGATGACTTCTGTTCAAGGGGAAGCAATTGGAACTCATGAGTGGTGGAGCTTTTGTTTAAGGGGGAGCAATTGGAACTCACAAATGAAGGAGAGATTGCTGAGAATTCCACTTATAAGTTTGTCACCCATTGAAAAACTTAAGTAAATGATTGGTGCTTATATACATGGTTGGGCCCAAGATCCAATAGGCTTAAACTTTTGGGTTAAATTGATGCTCAGCTATGTGTATCAAGCATACCTATGGACTCCTCTTGTTATAACATTACTAACAGACAACTCCTCGACTTGTAGAAGATTTAAAAGATGTTTACAAATTACACAACCGCACAAGTACAATAAGATGAGGACATCAACCATCCCTTCAATAATGCTTCAAGAATCAAGCTGCATAACCCTTCCACTAAGACAAGCAAGATAGAGCACAAATCCCCCTCCTCTCTCTTTCTCTCTCTCTCTCTCTCTCTCTGCACAACTAATCATTTTTTAAAAATAAATAAATAAATTTTAGTTCTGACTTATGAAACAAACCAGAACATAAGAACAAGAAGACTGGGTGCTTGTGTATTGGCCTACTAGGTGAGAATTGAGAGATCACAGATCTAGTGTGGTCATGTGGGGTGACCGCGTATAAAGTGGCATGGTCATATGAACAGTGGCGTGGCCACATGGACAGTAGCGTTGCCGCGTGGAGAGTGGTTCGGCCATGTGGGGGCCCTTTGGGTACTGCCGCTGCGAATGTGAGCCTACTACGGGCCGACGGGCGATGGTTGCGTGCTTGCGTAGGTGAGAATGAGATCTAGGCGACTAGGTGTTTGCCATCTGGGTAGAGCATCATAGCAGGGAGTGAGGCTTCTGCCGACTGCTGTAACACCGCTTCTCGCCTATGAGGTCGTGCGTGAGGGTCTGAGGGAGATGGCCAGATGGGTAGGGTTTCATTGTATGTGTATATATATATATAATAAGTTAAATGGGTCACCCCATGGGTACCCAACCCGAATCTGTCTTACCCATTTAATAAATAAGTCAGGTTTGAATTGACCAATTTATAAATGGGTCAGCTTGTATTAAACCAAAACACGATTTAAACAGACGGGTTACACGTCACCCATCAAGTTTCGACCCGTTTTACCACCTCTCTATATATTAAGCTTAAAATTTTAAAATTCACTAGGCCCGCCACGACCCGAAGATTGTAAAATGTGGACTAGTACTTGAACCCAAAAATCTCCAATAGGATGGCAAATATCAACAACCATTACATGTAAAAAAACAAATATGCTTCCCCTTTCTTCCTCCTAATGATTTCACCCATAACAACTCATGGTAACTTTGGAAGGATGCAAGGAGAAGAAATTAATTAAGATTCATTTTGGAAAGGAGAAATTAATTAAGATTTGTTTACATGATCTACTTATGAGTTGTCATGATTAAATTGAGGCCAAAAGACAAATCCACTACTTTCTTCTTCTTTTTTTCTGACATGCATCTAACATTTCATAAACATGTTCATAATTTTTATTAAATCATGAAACTAGAGTTTACATCAATCACTGAATCCATAGAGCATATGATGGTCACCAGCCTGCAATCCACGTAGAAAGAAAAAATAAAATTAGAAAAATCTTAGAAGAGCCCAAATGGCCTTAGAGGGTTTTTTAGACACTTAAGTCATGAATTAAAAAAAAAGTAACATCAATTGAATAGCAACAATGTTAAAGAGATTATATTTTTTATTATCTACCTCTTGCAAGAGTTTCCCTTTTATAGGAGAGATATACTTAGCATGCTCAATGTCAAATGCTTTTAATTAGGAGAGAGTTACATGATCTTAATTTCAATGGATATAATCCCATCATAACATCAGGAGCTTTGTACCCCGCCTCTCCTTTTTTCTTTTTCTTTTTTTGATTACATAGGAACTTCAGCCACCAACGAGCCCTTTGGACCCCTTTTTTCTTTTTCTTTTTTCAATTACATAAGAATTTCAGCTACCAACGAGCCCTTCGAACCCCCTGATGTGTCACCTCTCAGGTCTCGCTGATCAGGGCAAAGTCCGGAATGTGGACACGACTTTTGTGCATCAGTTGGACGTTTGGCCAACCCGACTCCCAAGACACATCTCCATTATCATTAATGGTCTCTACTGGCTCACGAAAAACTCTCACCATTTACGGTCTTCGCTGGCTCACAAAGCGAATTCTCACTATCCACAGTCCCCGGTGCCTCACAGAGTAAACTCTCACCATCCAGAATCCCCCCCCCCCTCCTCTATTCCGTACCTTAATCGAATATTTAGGTTACACCTTTCTGTCAAGGTGACCTCCACTTCCTTTGGCAAAGCCTTTTTTTCTTTTTTTAATCAATTTACTTTCATTTCTATGCCTTGAAAATCACTTTCAAGTTTAAGAGTACTTATTTTCATATTATTACTGCTCAAATGTTGACCATAAGTAATGAAAACCTATCAATCATAAGAAGAGTTCATCTTTCAAATTCAAGTAGAGCTCGATTGCAAATATATTATGAATAAAGTTCATCTTAGCAGAACAAATTATGAGCATAGTTCATGTCTTAAGATATGCCCTATTTTGGATTGGGCAATGGTTTGTTCAACCAAACCATATCCTGAGAATCATTAATCGAACCAAAATTTCAATTCGTTGAAAAATGTTAACCAAAATTGAACCATTTAAATGATTAACCAAAATTCAATTAACCAGTTGTTAGAATAATATCCAACCGTTAATCGAACTAGTTGTTAGATAAATTTTAAATCTTAAATTTTTTTTATTCATAATAATCAACATGTAAATTTAATATTTATCATTAAAATTCCAGCATCAATTTTAGTATTAAAAAGCTTTTCAAAATTAAATTATTAAAATTTTATATAATATTGTATATAATATGCATTTTTTACTTATATTTATAATGTATTGGTTTAGTTTGGTTACCCTAGTTACTAAACGTATGAAACCAGTAACTGAAAAATACAAATTCCTAAAAAAAATCAAACTCAAAAAGAATGTTTGACTCTTGTAGCTAACTTTTTTAAGATAATAATGTGTTCCTTTTATTAGAATAACAATTTAAAAAAAAAATTATATCTCATTTTTTTTAAAATAAAATGAAATATTATGTACTCATTAGAAAATTAGCATAAACGAAGAGAAATGAACACACTAGTTTTATGTTGCTAAGCAATATACCTATCTCTATGAAATCTCAGAGAGAGAGAGAGAGAGAGAGAGGAGAGAGAGAGATGAGAGAGAGAGAGAGAGAGAGAGAGAGAGAGAGAGAGAGAGAGAGAGAGAGAGAATAATAGATGATAATGTTGGCAAGATATTAAAATATTCTCCAAGAAAAAGCCAAACAAGCATAAAAAGATGCAAAAACGTAACAATGTTCAAATATTATTTAAAAAAAGTTATTGAACACTAAAAGTCATAAATAATCACCTATTTTTAATATTCACTCTCTCGGGGAATTCTATCAAACAATTGGTTGATGTTTGGGTGCATGTTTGATTGGATTTCTAGAAGATGAATTTTAGAAACTTTTATCAGCTAATTGTTTGGTTAAATTTTTTCAAGAATTAATGAAAATACTTGACTCTAATACCCAAAGAACACATACTAAACATTTTCAAAAATTAATGATATTTTGTCCAGTGCTCTATCTCGGGAGTTTCATCAAATAGTTGGTGATGATATTTGCGAAAACTAGTTTCCTAAAATTAATGTTGTTGAATTGTTGCTCATATTTAGAGAGTGCACAATTGAAGGTTATTACAAATGGGAGGGCTCAAGGTGCAATGTAATTGTATACCATATGAGGGTATTTTGGGGTTTTCATATAGGGCTATATATATACATTAATGTATCTAAGGGTTGAAACCCCAAGATTGTAGCGTAGGGACTTCGTGGATGTAGACACATTGTCGAATCATGTATATTCGTGTTCTTCCTCTCCTTTCTTTTTCTGATGCTCTAATTTTTTTTATTTTTTGTGTGAATGCACGCATAGTCTTAGGGCGTAATTTCACAACAATTGGTATTGGAACACCAGGTTCATGCTAAATTTTCTATGTTTTGCATCTAAATTGTAGCAAGGATGAGCGGGGTGAAGACCAAATTTGGAAAGCTCGATGATAAAGGGAACATCGTTCTATGACAAATGCAAGTAAATGATCTATTGGTTCAACAGTAGGTTTAGAGGGCTCTGACAAAAGAGAGACTGAAGAAAATGGATGAAAATGAATGGATGGAATTAAAACATATCGTCTTCAGTACTATCCAACCTTATTTGGCATATTTTATCATATTCGATGTGATGAAGGAGAAAATTGTCAAGGGTTCGTGGGTGTAACTAGATTCTATATATGTTGAAGAACAATACTAACAAATTGTCCTTGAAGAAGTCATTATTATTTCTTTGTATGCCCAAGGGTTGAAATATGAATCGATATATGAATAAGTTCAATTAAAGTGGATGTGAGGATTGAAGATGAAGATAAAGTGTTTGTTGACTTTGGTGTGATCTAAAGAGGGGGGTGAATTGGGTTTTAAAACATTTCGGCTAATTTAAACATTTACACTGATTCACCACAGTTCATATCTCATTCATAATGCAAACGTGTATGTAAAATGATTAAGTTATCAGCGCATATATACACATGTGCAACATATCTTATTTAAATTAAATGTGTGCCCGCGAATAATTATAACAGTAAACAAGCAAGCATATATGTGTGTGTGTGTGTGTGTGTGAAAGAGAGAGAGAGAGAGAGAGAGAGAGAGAGAGAGAGAGAGAGAGAGAGAGAGAGAGAGAGAGAGAGAGAGAGAGAGAGAGAGAGAGGTAGAGCGACACACGATATTTGCTATCAAAGGTCGGCCAAACCAGCCTATGTCCCCACCTTGGGCATACCCCCCAAGGATTACACTAACACTGCTCACTTAAACGGGCAAAGTAGAAGCCTTTTACATCCTCTCCTTATGGAACGAGGAAAATTCCAGTTCAATTTTTGGGTTGAACTGAACTGGTCTCACTTACGGGACTGAGACTCCCCAGTTCAATTTTCAGGCTAAACCGATCCAGTCTCATTTACGGGGCTAAGACTCCTCAATTCAATTTCGGGCTGAACCCAACCGATACATGAAAAATATTTTTGTACATATTAAAAAGCTTCTAAATACAAGCATGGATGTACACCATTAAGGCTCAATACAAACACTCTAGTATGATATGAAATATATGCTCACTAGAGTAAAGGGTGCTTATCTAAATGATTTGCACAAATAAAATTCGTGGAGATATATAAAAATGATTATTATGTTCTCCAACAAATATTTTTTCAAATAAAAGTATTTGGAGAATCTGGAGTTTTAGTTCAAGAAAATATTTGTGCAATAAATTATTTCTCCTGAAAAATATTTATCATGAAAATAATCAGGAGAAATTTAAGCAATACTCTCAAAAATGTTTTTTAAAGATTAAAAGATGAGTGAGAGTATTATTCTTTGAATAAAAATGAATGCCCAAAAAATAAAAAGCCCTCTTCTAAAAGATTTGTAAATAAAGTGAAGAGAGAAAAAGAGTATAAAAAATTTGCCCCAATGAAGGTTTTTTTGCAATGAAAATTACTTTGGGGGAACTTTGATTAAGAAATAATTTGAGAGATTTTTAAAGTTAATCAAGTTTGCTAATCTAGAGTTATAAGGGGATATTTATAGAGTTTGTAAAAATTATGACCATTGGGGACACGTTGGTTATTTTCCAAATTGTTTAATTAAAAGTTAATTACATTTAAGCCCTTAAAATATTCGAAACCCGAGAGGTTCGGTTGACCAGATTTGAGATTCGGTCAACCAAGTCTTTTTGAACTTGGTGATTCGGTCGACCAGGGCGTTAGGACTTCCCACGTGTCCATTCGGTTGACTAGGGCGTTGCTTTACATTTTTGGTCAGTCGACCAAAGGGTCAAACTATTGACCTGGTGGAGGTTTCGGTTGACCGAAGGTCCATGAGTACTAGGGTTTGGTCGACCAAACATGCCAATTTGGCCATTTCAATCCTTTTCATTTTATAAGATTGTCCCTATTCATATGATGCATAACTTTAAGTCAATATGACCATTTTCATATAGAAATGAGGGTCCTAAGGTCATTCTAAGGCATTTTGAGAAATAAGCCAAAAAATCTAGTGTTGGTCGACCAAATGGTCATTTGGTTCCCTATGGTCAATCTAAGACCTATCTGAGCATACAAGACATATCATGCAGATGCATGCACGTTGACCTTATAGGTAACGCCCAATTTTAATTATGATAAATACTCATTGTATCTAATGAGTGCTTGAGGCTTTGTGCAAAAACTTAAATTGACAGATCATGATGCACAGAGTGCAAGTGAAGATTGGAGACTAAATTCCATTATATTGTAATATATATATATATATATATATATATATATTTCATTTGCAAAATTGGTCTGTAATAATAAATTAGGGTGATTTACTTGTAATAATCACACACCCAACGTGCATGGTCTAATAGGTAAGCTCAGAACTAAAATATAACTAAAATTGGACCTAAAGAGACCCTAGGACACTCACATTTGCACTCATATATGTTAGACACCTCAATAGGGTATTTGTGAATTAAAACAGGACCGAAATGCACGCTTTGTGCACTTTTAGTCGACTAGCACATACAGTTCATTCTACCCCCAGTCAAGCGAATCCGGTTTGGGTCAACTGGTTGACCACAGCCTGGTCAACTGAACCCTTATACTTCATTTGGCCCTGGTCGACCGAACCACCTGGAAGTCAATATTTTGACCTCCTAGTTGACTGAAATGTTATTGAACTCCAATGCTCTAGTTGACCGAGGGTCCTCGGCAGATGTCCCAATGGTCTGGTTGACCTAATCATCCAGTTCAAATCTTCTTGGTCGATCGAACCTCGCGAAATTGGAAAAATAACCTCGGACATACCCTTCTGGTTGACCAACCCTAGAGTTTATTTTTGGCCCGTTCGATCGAACCATATGAACTTCGGTCGACTGAAAGTCTTCTGATTGATCGGTGCTCTCAGGTTGCTCCAAATTTTTACTGCAGTTAACTATTTTTAAATGGGGTTAATGATTATGGGTCAAAACTGCGTAATTGGGCATCTTAACCCGAGCTTTACGGTTTATATTTTTAATTAAATATCCAAATTTGTTCAATATTTTAACAAAGTGCCAAAATTATCATTCTTGAACTTTATTGCACTATTTATGAAGTTTTGGTAATTTTTTGTCATAGGAAAATTCTCGGGAACCAAAACCGACACCTTTTCGTATTTCATGCATAACTTTTCCGTCTAAGCTCTGATCGAGACAATTCAAATTTTTGGAGAAAGAGGAAAGGATCATCTACAACTTTCATGTTTTGAGTTTTATGAGATACGGGTTCCAGAAAAGTCAGATTTGTGATGAACAGAGAACAAAAAAATATAATAATTCGGGTCCTCTAAATGGGTCAAATCTCTAATCCGGGTCTAGGGCTTTCTTCCTCAATCTCTATTTATTCTTCTCTTCCCCTCTTTCCCAGCAGTGCCCTGCACGCCAAGCTCTTCTCTCATCTTCTTCTTCTTCTTCTTCTTCTTCTTCTTTGGTTTTGTATTTTTTCTTTCAATTGCTACTTTGCTCCTTCTCTGTTTCCCTTCCCTTCTTCCCCTGTTTTCCTTAATCTCTTGCAGTCTCTCCCTCTCCCTGTTCCTTACCTGCTGCCCCAGCTTCGTGGCACACCAGCAGCCCCTCTGCTGCAACACCGTGACACACCCACCAGCAAGCCTCCTCCTCAGCCCTTCGGCCTCCTCTCCAGCGGATACACAGCAGAGCACAGCAGCTCTACAACTCCACGGCCAGCCCACTTCATACCAACATCTCCAGCGGCAGCAAACTCCACGGCCAACCCACTTCATACCAGCATCTCCAGCGGTAGCAGACTCCACGGCCAGCCCACTTCATACCAGCATCTTCAGCGGCAGCCTCCACGGCCAGCTCGCAGAGTTACAAACGGCCAGCCGTGACTCCAGCCCCTCTGTTTTCTAGCCCAGCAATAGCAGTCCCTACGGCCACCCGAGCGCTCCTCCTTCTGTTTTTTTTCTCTTTTCCTTCTCTATCTCTCTCTCCCTTTGTTTTTCTTTTATGTCTTCTTTTATTATTAAGTTGGTTATGATCAATGTTTTTATTTATTGAAGTTAATTGGAAAAAAAAATTGATTTTGAATGTTATTGTATTTCAATTATTTATTTGAATTCTCAAGTAATATTAGGAGTGAATTTTATTCATTTTAAATTAATTATTTTTATTCATAATTTTTGTTAAAGGTTTGGTTTTTATTGTCTACGTATGTGTTTCATTGAGTTTTTATTGGTGCGTGTTTTAATTTCGTGTTCAAAGTTAGTGTCTTTAGTTAGCGTGAATTTTGATACTTGCTTGATTAGACATAGGATTTCCATTTTTTTTTATTGCAAGCATGAGTAGCTAAGTTCGGTAACTCGGGTTGTGGGTCAATGTCGTTTGCGTTCCATGGTTTATTAGTTATCCTATGATATCATTGTTAAACTTTTATTTGGTTAAAACCGAAAATTGAAGGAATCATTGATAAATCACTAGCTCTTACTTCTTGTTTCGTTGTTGACGTTAGGCATATCAAAATCTTGAGTTAATCTAGGATTTTAATCAACTTATTTTTACATAAAAATTCGGTTGATGCGTAATAAGAGTTTTTATTTTCTTCCGTTTGGATGTGGCCAATTTACTCGATCTTTAGTGACAAAATTTCATCTTATTAATGCCTTGATTGGATTAACAAGAAGAGGAGTAAGGCCTAGGAAATTAGTAAACGATGGAAGCAAACAGACATTGAACCCGTAACCCGAGTGTTTGGTAAAATTGTTTCAGTAAATCTGTTTAGTTTTAGTTGCGTTAGTAGGTTTACATTTTAGGAAAATTGATAAAATTTCATTCTCATTTTGATAGTTTACTCAAGCATCTCCCATTTTGTTTACTGTTTTCAAAAGCATAAAAGACCAAAAATATTTTCAACTTACATTTTACAGCAACATGATTTCATTAAACTTTCGCAAATACTTTGATACTCAGTGGTCCCTGTGGAATACGATCCTGGACTCATCCTTGATACAACTTGACACTTCTGCACTTGGAAGCATAACTCAGAACGAGTCAGTTAATTAGGGTTAAAATGATTTAAAATAATATTAATAATACCCTACATGTCTTAACGACTATAATTCTTCCAACTTCTATAAATAGCCCATCATTTGCAAAGATTAATAGGGGACTAGCAATCTTGATTAGGAGAAATTCTCTGAAAATCCCAAAATCCATAATACTCATCTTTGAGCCTCCAACACTTATTCTTACCAAATCTTACTTCTCAAACACTTTTATAAGTGTGATTTAAGTGTTATTGTTCCTTAATGATTGCTCTCTCAATATTGTGTTTGTGTGAAATTATTTTATTTGAGAGCACATCCTCAAGTGTTCTTAGGGGGCTTTATTAATTCTTTCCTAAGAAGACTTCATTGGAGTTTCTGAGTATTGCATCGTCATTGAAATATCTTGAGAAGTTTATATTTGATTTTGGTTGCAAAAATTCTTTTCAAATCACTTTCAAATATCTAGTGTGTTTCATCTTGATAAATATTTGAAGAGATATTTGTTTTTGTGATAAAAATCTTTATTGCAATAGTCATTGATTTATATCATTCTTTGAATATAAAGATTAAACTCTTTTTGCAAACAAAACATATATATTACTTGAGCATCATACGATTGAGAAGATCTGCTAGTTAAAATATATATGAGGATTGATTGATATATTTGTGTGAGCTTTTAGATTGAATACATATTGTGATACAAAGATCATACTGGTTTGCACTCTCATGCACTTATTACACCGATAGCAAATATATTTGAGAGTTGATATATTGAACCACATTGAGTTTACATATTAAATCATATTATGATGTATGTGACTGAGTGTATCTGGGTACACATCTGCTCTACTTGAAAGCATAATCACTATACCATTCTATTTAATTACAAATTTGTTGTATTGCCAGGCACAAGCCTGAAGAGGGAGACTAGCCCTTTGAAATAGTCCCAGATTGTCTTTGACCCAATTAGGAAAGCTAGGTGCACCATCCTATTAAGGTGTAGGTTGAGGTCAGCCCCGCTAATTGACCTGGTCATAAAGGTTGAGGTCAGTCCTGTGCTAATTGACCTAGTTGTAATCGGTGCCGCTCCACCCTTAAGTGAGCCTTTAGTGGAATTCTCAGGCTTGCGAGCTAGAGGCGGGGACGTAGGCACAGTTGGTCAAACCTCGATAACATATCGCGTGTCTGCTTACATTTCTGCACTTTATATTTACCGCACGTGTATGTTATGGTATGAATGATGTGCATGATTTAAAGTTCCGTATATTATATTGATTGGCGCATTAGAGATTGCTTAGAAAGTCCCTAGGTTGTAAAGTCCTGCTAACATCCAGTTTTACCTAGGAGAAAAGTTTAAAAATTCCAATTCACCCCCCTCCCCCTCTTAGGAATACACTAATTCTAACAATTGGTATTAGAGCGAGGTTGCACTAGACTTAAATGTTTTTGTAAAAAAATCACAATGGCTTAAATTGGTGCATCCTCATTCGGTGAGGGTCTATCACCTTTCAGTCCTCCTGTGTTATGTGGTGTCGACTACACAATGTGGAAAATTAGAATTAGCATTTTTATAAAATCAATGAACTGAAGGGCATGACAAGTGATTGTAAATGGAATTTGTATGCCCATAAAAAATGATATTAATTCGATGCATGAAAATTCACATGCTATGGACATGCTATATTGTGCTTTAGATACTCATGAGTTTATGGCATGTTGTCGTGCATAGGAGATCTAGGTTTGAAAATAAATATGGAGAGACCCAGGAAAAGGAAACCATCACTCCAGAGATGTTATGTTCAGATGATTAGGGAATGGTAAGTAATAGGGATAGTGCATCAACAAAACATGAGGTATATGGTTCTCACTCTAGCTCGTTTGAGGATTCATGTGTTAAATACTATGTTGCTACATGTGCTGAATCATTTGTTGAATACCATGATAACTTTTTTGATGATGCATGTGATGATTCTCATGCTGAATGCTATATTGTGTCATGTGATGAATCATCTAATATTCCCTATGATAATATTTTTGAGTTTGCATGCAATGACTCATAATAATTATGATATGTCTATTAATGAGTCATGCATTGAACTCACTATTGAAAGCATGCCTTAAAACAAAGAACTAGAATGTACTTCATCTAAAATGCACAAGCTTCTAGTCCAGACATCTAAGCATAAAATACTTTTAAAGAATGAGAACAAAAGAATAGAAAAACAATTGAAGGAGCTAGAAAATTATCATGCTATTTTTGAAAAGAAAAAGATTGAGAAAACATTGAAAATTACATGCTTGGAGAAAGAAACGGATGGTTCTTATAGATTTACACTCAAAGTTGTAAGTCAGAAGAATAATCATAATAAATGCTTAGATATTAAAAGGAAAAATCTTTTCAAAAAGGATTTAGGACTATCACAAAATTCCCACTATCATGCCTCAACAAGCAATCATAAGAATTGTAAGCATATCCTTTCACGCATTTACAACATTTGCTTACATTATAAAAGAAAAGGGCAAATCTATTTTCTCATCCACAAGTGTCAGAGGGTTGGAAAAAGAAATGATGTGGGTAATCATGAAAGCAAACCCCTTAGGATCTGAAGAAGACCAGAGTCAAATAGATATAACTTAACTATCTTCTGTTTTCTTAGATCTTAGGATTAGGTTTAAGGGGTTGTGATGACTATAGGTCTGGGAAGTGATTGTTGCTTAAAATGAAAATCTTAGTATACAATTTTATTACGCTAAGACCCTTTATCCATTCCCAAATGGACATCACATCTATGCCTGGTACTTAATTCTAAATGCTTAACCCATGCCAACATGAAAATCAAAAAGTTAAGCAACTATTGTCCATTCGACAAAATTGAGTGTCAAGGTTCCATCACTATACCCTAAACTCACTTTTGAAAATGAAGTGTAACGACCCGAATAATAATGGTATTTAAATAATAAAGAGGGAGGGAAATAGAAACAGTAACAGAACGAGGCAGCCGACTTTGTCGACAACGTTGCACTTTGGGATGCAACGACCCGAGAAAATTTATCAAGTCCACATCAATGAACACAGGGGATTCGTCGACGAGGGTACAAGAGGGTCTCGTCGACTAAGACAAGTTTCGTCGACGAGAAGATACCAAGAGAGGATTTTTGGAAGTCTGAAATTCATCGACAAGGG
Organism: Malania oleifera; assembly: GCF_029873635.1. NCBI lineage: Eukaryota > Viridiplantae > Streptophyta > Magnoliopsida > Santalales > Ximeniaceae > Malania > Malania oleifera. The sequence continues at coordinate 139,049,714 of NC_080418.1, forward strand.
TGCAGGTTCGTCGACGAATTTTCTATAGGACTCGTTGATGAGGTGACGTGTCTCATGGACAAATCCGGATCTATAAATAGCTGAAACTTGGATTTTTATGCAACAAACACAGAAACTCTCTATCTCTCTCTCTCTCTCTCTCTCCTCTCTCTATAGTCCTTCTCTCTTCTTTCTTTTATTTCAGCCCCGTTAGTCGCCAGATCGACGATCTGAGGCCACCACGACGCTCCTGGGGAAGTTCTTTTCAGGTCTGCCAGAGTGGATTGTTGGAGGGACGAAGTTGGATTTCATCCTAAATTCAGGGTAAGGTCGTTTTGTTGAAATTTGACTTTCCAACAGTTGTAGAAAATGCAATAGACGTAGAAATAGTAATATTTTGTTTTGGGATATATGGTTTTTAGGGTGTTGAGTGGAGAACCCTGCGGGTGTAGCACCTGTCATAATAGGGGGATTTTAGCAGGAATCAGGTAAGGGAAATATATTATGCTAGACAGTTCTAGAATGATTTTCAGTATAAAATGTATATTTTTACCAGGTTATTATTTACAGTAGACCTTTATGCAGTTTATCAATTATAAATAATATGTTTTAAATTACTGTGTGACTTGAGAATATAGACATAGTACAGAAATATGTTTTATTGTATTTTTCAGAACTACGTTTTACAGAATATACAAACAGTTGATATGTTTTATAGTAATTACAAAATATCATGATTATGCAGTTTACAGTACCATGATATACAGTTTTATAGTTCATTTCAGAAATACAGTTGATATAAATACAGTTTATCACATCGTCATGGTTAATACAGTTATTGCAAAATCATGGTAAAACAGATAGTTGTATATAGAGATGTATTATATAGTATCAAACCCTAATGGACCATTATAGATACAGTTTATAGAGCATGGTACCGTTGCTATATACAGAATAAAGTGCAATCACCTATTTAGATAATACGTGGCAGTAGGTCGATCAAATGCCCACCACGTGTGGACAGGCTCTCCATCAGATATGGGTTGAGGAGGGTTGATCAGACTGATGGAGTATAGTGGTTTATCCTGGTCGGCCAGCCAGGGTAGATCCCGCCTACGGGCCGCACAACCCTGTCAGGAGGGGTTAAATCATGACATATAGTAATCCATCCAGGGAAGTTTTCAGCTATTATTATGTATGTACAATTTCATAGAAACAGGAATATATATATATATATATGTATATATATATATATATATATATATTAAAAGTCTTATGTATAGAAACCTAAAATACAGATATGTTAAGCAACATGGAAAATGTGGTGGTTATATTATTTGTACTATATTTACAAATTTAGTTATACATGATTATATAGAAATAGATCTTCATAGTATTGTAACTCATTTGCCACACACTACTAATAGCATATTTCGTCTTACTGAGCATCGTCTTATCCCATTACTTTAACATTTTTCAGGTGATCCAGGTAGGTGAGCAGATCAGGCTCGCAGATAAAGGGGCTTCAGTACTACCATGTCAGTAGAGTGAGTATTTTTGGGAGTATTTATGTATAGCCCTAGCCCAGTTGAAGGTATTTTAGGAAACATTCATATATGTATATTTTGGGGAACATTTTAGCACTCTAGTATTGTATATTTTCTTGATTGTGTTTATATGAATTTTGCTTCTCGCTGCTTAGGTTGATGGTTGGTTTAATCTAGTAGACATCAGAGCATTATAAATTTTATAGTATAAAAAAAAAAAAAAACTGGAAAATAAATAGCAGGTTGTTACATGAAAAGCCTAAATCAAAATCAAATCATCACCCTAAGCTTAAAGCACTTTTGATCATAAATGACTAATATATATATTGAGTGCTTCTCATAGCTATAACCAAATTAGAGGCAACCACTAAGCGATTGGTCCCTTTGAGTTTAAATTGTAAAATCTTCAGTCTTGGTTTATCTCATCCATAGGAAATCCTTACCAAACCACGATCATATTGGGTGCGGTTTCACTCATTCCTTGGAACGTACCCTTGCTTCTCTATGTCATCATTTTTGAAGGATACTCTCCAATCATCAAAGAGCATTATTCAAGAAAAGTCACATACTCCTTAGTGCTTGGTGCCAAAATAGTTAGGACTCAAAGGAAATACAGTCAAAGTAATTGCAAAATTGGGAAGTAATCTACGCTCAATATTTCAAATATTGGTATGTGCTTCAATTGTGTAATATTTCTTCACCAATAATCCCTAAAAATCATGCTTATGCTGTAACATATCAAATCTGAACCTGAGGGGGAACTTTAGATCAAAATGAAGCCAAATCGGGGAAATTCATAATGCTCAGTCGACCAAGCATTGATCGAGTAAAAACTCCTGGTCAATCGAACGCCCCTTGACTTTGACCTTATGACTGACCAAACTTCAGTGAACCTCTCCACCCCGGTAGACCGAACATGTCGGTTTTCCCTTGGTTAACCGAATATAGGCATAGTACACCATTTTTATTGATCGTCTATCTCAGTTCAAATTCTATTTAGTTGATCAAATAGTTTCGATTCGTGAAGAATCTGAATCGTAGGTCGACCGTATTTTCTCCTGGTCAACCGAAATGCAATACATATATACTCTTCCCACGTTCAAAGCTCATTTTCATTGGAGATTTTCAGAGCTTTCATCTCATATCTTGCACTCATGGTTCAAAACCCTTAAAACCTACATCAAATCCCCTATGGCACATCAAAATGAGCACATTAAAGCCCACGATTTAGCACACACTGAGGACGAATACTTCTTATCAGAACAATCCATGGTCAGATACATACGGGATTTTCGTTCTAAGGAGGCAATACTAGGTAAGATCTTAGATTTGGAGTTCATGAATGAGTATTTTGGAAATATAATGGACATGTTTGAATATCAAGGCTGGAAAAGTTTCATTTCCTATTAGCCTGGAGGTCACTACCTAACGTATGTTAGATTATTTTACGCAAATTTTGGTAATGATGAAAATAGGAAATTCTCCCGAGTATTAAGGATTGATGTTCGTTTCGATGCATAGTACCTTTCAGATCTCTGTAATATAGATTGAGGACATTTTGAGTGCCCAAATGTGGTAATTCCTAGATTCACAAACAAGAATTTAGGGTTGCCACATTTGCAAACCTGACCTTATCTGATCCAAGCACTTCCAGCCAAAACCATCCCCCACAGTATAGGCAGTTTACGTTAGAGGCTAGAGTAGTGCACCATTTGATCATATATAATGTCCTGCCCAAGGCAGGTTCTAGAGTGCACGTATCCTTCCTGGATTGCTTTATTATGCGGTGTTTAATTTCTAGAAAGAAGCTAGATCTTCCTAGTTTAATGATTCGATGGATGATGGCCAAAATGATTGGCCACAGAATTATCATGTCGTACAGGGGGATCCTAAACAAGCTATTTCGATCCATAGGAGTCACTCGCTCAAATGTGGCTTCTCTGAAGAGAAGACTACCTGCTGATATATTCTCTGGCATCACCCTGAGGCTTATGGGGTATAAGCTAGTTGGCAACATCTGGTTTCCTTCTAGGGGTGCAGCAGTATAGGGAGAGGCCCCGTAGGAGCCACCGCAGTCCAGGCAGCCTTCAAATATTGATCTAATGGCTAACATCAATAGTTTATCTGACTCATTTGGACAGTTTTGAGAATCAGTCCAGTCAAACCTACGAGATCTGGCATCGTCATCCACTGCCCTTCGTGATGAGTTTCGGCAGTTCTTCATCTTTACCATTATTCGATTCACAAATTTAGAGAGGACTATGACATTCAGCTTCAGTGAGTTGAATGATCGTATTCAAGATATGCAAGACGAGAGAGACCGGATGCCCATGGATTTTGACTTTGATGTTGGTGACGGTGGCGATGGAGGTGATGATGGAGGGGAGTTCTAGATTCAGGAGAGTAGCCTGCAAATCAGCTTGTGTGGCCTTGATTTATTTTATGTTATTATATATCATCTAGTTTGTACCTATATAAAACAGTTTTCACCTTTGTTTTGTGTTATCTTGACGATCATATTCACCACACACACGTAGATATGATATGGTGATTGTGCTTTTGATTATGATATATATCTGCAGTACTTTGATTTGCATATGTTAGCATTTAAATGACTACTTTGTTGAAATGCATGCTTAGTATAGTGTGCCTCCTGCATGACGAACACAGTTGTTGAGAATTGTCTGTTGGTAGATTATAGGTTCTCGCATGCCTTTCTCTTTAGATACTACTTGTTTGAGAATTGTTTTGTGCAGGTAAATTTTGGGAAATGCCTTGTTTACAGTCGGCATGCTGTCGAATTTTTTGTAGACATTTGCCCAAATGATTGAAACAATTTTATTTTTTTTGCAAAGTCTAAATAATTTACGCTTGGTTCATTTGCATTGACTTTTTAAATTCCTTGGGGCTTATTGTGCGTATATATTTAAAGTGATTGGACATTGGTAGGTTTTATGGAAGTGATTAAATCTTTAGACAAAATGCTACCAAATTTTTTCCTTTTCTTTGCACATAACTTTAAAATCATTTCTAAATGCCAAATTACTTAAAACTTGAGTTATGCTTCTAAAATAATATTTGAATTTTACTCAAGTTGACTTATAAAGGAAAATGCATACTCTCAAGGGGAGTTACTCAGCATTAAAATCATTAGGCCCTGAAAAACAAATATTTATTTTTCGTTGTATATTTGTAACACTTGGTACTAGGCCAACATGCTTTCATTATTATATACTTCTTGAAAATATGGATTTAGGCCACCAAACATGATTATGATAAAATTGACTTTAAAAACTTTTCGAGAGAATGAGTGAAAACCAAATGAAAACTAAACTTCATCTTCACATAATCATCAGATATTTAAGGAGTCTTGAGTAAAATTTACAAGTCTAACTACACTGAAATTGTTGGTATTTCTCATTAGATTTGACTTAGTAAAATGCTTATTCTGTGTGTGTACATGCCTTATATCCATAGCATGATAATATTGAATGTAATGAGTATTGATCATTTCTTGTGCTACACAACTTCGTGTCCATTTCATGATGGTATTGAAACTTTTACTTGGCTGGTGGACCATACTGGACTGTTTGAGTAGCTGTAGATAAACTACTAGGAAATATTTAAACTCAAACAGGTTACATTTATACAAAATTTATTTTGGAAAGTCTAATTTACAAATGGCACTCTACCGAAATTTTCTTTGAATCTTACCAAAATTCACAATGTATAAATGTAACACTTACCCATTGCCTGAGTGTAAATTCATATGGCCCTTTTTGCTGTTGCCAAAAGGGGGAGATGGAAAGGGGCAAAAATAATAGGTAAAATAAATTTGATGTATCTTGAAAGGGGGAGCCTTCTTAGACTTAACCCTATATTTTTGCTGATCGTATTTTTCATCATCAAAAAGGGGGAGAATATTGACCTTATAGGTCACGCCCAGTTTCGATTATGACAAATACTCATTGTATCAAATGAGTGCTTAAGGCTTTGTGCAGGAACTTAAATTGACAAATCATGATGCACATAGAGCAAGTGCAGATTGAAGACCAAATTCCATTATGTTGTAATATATATTGTAACAACTCGAATAAAAATGGAATTTGAATAATAAAGAGGAAGTCGACTTCGTCGATGAAGATTGAATTTCGTCGACAAAAAATTACCGAAAAAGGTTGTGAGCTGACTGAATTTCGTCGACGAGGACTGAATTTCATCGACGAAATTAATGAAGAATTTGTCAAGGAATAACGTGGCTCATCGACGAATTCCCCTGCTCTATAAATATCAAAATCTGGATTTTGACTTCCTAAAGAAGCTAATACTTCCCCTTCAGTTCTCTCTCTCTCTCTCTCTCTCTCTCTCTCTCTCTCTCTCTCTCTCTCTCTCTCTCCTCTCTCTCTCTCTCTATCTCACACACATCATTTTTAGGTCAAATATTCGCCGGATCGATGATTTGAAGCCACCACGACGCTCCTGGGGAAGTTCTCTCCAAATCTGCCGGAGTGGATCGTTGGTAAAAGCGAGTTGGAAATCATCCCTGAGTTGAGATAAGGCTTTTTAAGCCAAATTTGATCTTATGGTAGTTATAAGAAATGATGTACGCATGAAAATACTGAAATTTAATACTGGGAGTTTCGAGTTTCAAGGTATTGATCAGGAAATCTTATGGGGGTCAGGCTAGGATATTTTAGGGGCTTTTTCAGTAGCCAGGTAAGGGAATAAACTAAAGCAGTTATTTTCCGTATAAATTATTATTGATTATGAGTAAATTTATTTTTAGAAAAATATATGTTATATTTGTTTATTACGAATGGAATATACGATTGGGAAAATACTGCTATGATGTTAAAATATATATATGTAGGTATGAGATGCCAGAAAATCACATTTTTAGAATATAAAGTATGACTTTAAACAGCACATGCGTGGTATGAATATTATTTTATGTGAAATGTATTATGATATGAAAGGTTTTACGAACAAAGTATGGTTTCAGGTATTATGAAAAGATGAGTTATGTTGTGATGATTTTGACGAATATATGATAAACGATTTATTTTCAGAATATATATACCTAAAACGATTTTTGCTCGAGGCCATATATTTATGTTATCGGCACGAGGCCGTATTTATGATTTTGGCACGAGGTTGTATTTATGCTATCGGCGCAAGGCCGTATTTATGTTATCGGCACGAGGTCGTATTTATGATTTTGGCATGAGACCATATTTATGCTATCGGCGCGATGTCGTATTTATGTTTTCAGCACGATGCCGTACTTATGAAATTACGAAAGATGTTATATTATCAAGTACATGTTATCAGAACCCGGATGTTAGTTTAGTTCAGTTCAGGAGCTCGGTACCGTAGCTATATTGTAGATCAGATATCTACGTCAGATTAGTGCTAACCATCCCACGAGGGGATGGGAGATGGATAGTTGATGTGGCTTTCAGTAGAGTGTGGACGTCCACCTGGCAGTCTGGACCAGGGTGTGGCGGGCTCATCATATTTACAAACATATTTGACTCAGCGGTGGTTGGCCAGCCATTGTGGGGTCCCACCTTCGAGCTGCACAACCCGTCATGGGGGGTAATACGTGACATTAGCTAGCTATTCATCCTGGGTATATTTTCAGTATTACAGTTAGAACAGATGTTTTATGTATGTTATGATTTATTAACAAATATGAAATTATAATGATTATCCAGTATGATATGATGAATGTTTACAGAGTTATGAAATGTACTTGTATATGTATAAATGCCTTAAATATTCATGTTGCCACACAGCTGTATTTAGTTTATTTTCCTTTACTGAGAAGTGTTTCACCCCCGAATATTAAATGATTTTCAGAAAACCCAAAGGGACTGGTGGGTCAGGGCCGCCGTTGAGTTGATTTAGCTTCCCTACTTGAAGGGTAAGTGTTGAACTAGGATCAGGAGATTTTTGTTGTACGATCCTAGTGTTATTTTGTCTTTTTGGAAGATTGTAAATAAATATAGTATTTTGGGAATGTAAAAACTCTGGTATTATGTTTCATAGTTGAGTGATTAAGATTTCATTTTACTGCTGCTTAGGTTTCCACTGTGATTGACAAGTGTCCCTATTACCCACAGGTTCGGGTTGACCATTTATTTATTATGTTCACTTTTATATTAAGAAAATTTACGGGTCGTTATATATATATATAATTCATTTGCGAAATTGGTATGTAATAGTAAATTAGGGTGATTTACTTGTAATAATCACACACCCCACATGCATGGTCTAATAGGCAAGTTCAGAACTAAAACGTAACTAAAATTGAACCTAAAGAGACCCTAGGACACTCACCTTTGCACTTATATATGTTAGGCATCTTAGTAGGGCGTTTGTGAATTAAAACAGGACCGAAATGCACACTTTGTGCACTTTCGGTCGACCGGCACATGCAGTTCATTCTGCCTCCGGTCGACCGAACCCTTATAGTTTATTTGACCCTAGTCAACCGAACCACCTTGAAGTCAACATTTTGACCTCCTAGTCGACCGAAAGGTTTTTGTACTCCAATTTTCTGGTCGACCGAGGGTCCTTTGGAGATGTCCCAACGTTCTGGTCGACCGAATCATCTAGTTCAAATCTTCCCGATTGACCGAACCTTGCTAAATTGGAAAAATTGCCTCGGACATACCCTTTCGGTTGACCGACCTTGGAGTTTATTTTTTTGACAACCCGAATAAAAATGGTATTTAAAATATTAAAGAGGAAGGGAAATTATCAAAGGCCTCGTTGACAAACACAGGGGATTCATCGACAAGGGCATAAGAGGGCCTCGTTGACGAAGTCAAGTGTCGTCGACGAGGAAATATCGAGAGAGGTTTTTGAGAAACTAAATTTCGTTGACGAGGAGTGGGTTTCTTCGACGAAATTATTAAAGGACTTGTCGATGAGATGACGTGGCTCGTCAACGAATCCAATCCTATAAATATCAAAAACCCAGATTTTTACTTCAAAATTAAGAAGCCTCTCTCCCCTCTCTCTCTCTCTCTCTCTCTCTCTCTCTCTCTCTCTCTCTCTCTCTCTCTCTCTCTCCCCCTTTGGATTCTCTCTCCTCTCTCTTTGATTCCGGCTTCATCGCTCACCGGATCGATGATCTGAGGCCACCACGACGCTCGTGGAGAAGTTCTCTGCATATCTGCGGGAGCGGATCGTTGGTGGAACTCCATTGCAAATCATCCCTGAGTTGAGGTAAGGCTTTTTAAGCCAAATTTGATCTTACGGTAGTTATAGGAAATGATATACACGTGGAAATACTAAAATTTAATACTGGGAGTTTTCATTTTCAGGGTATTGATCAGGAAATCCTATGGGTGTTAGACCAGGATATTTAAGGGGCTTTCTCAATAGCCAAGTAAGGGAATAAACTAAAGTAGTTACTTTTCATGCAAATTATTATTATTTTGAGAAAATTTATTTTCAAGAAAGCATATATTATATTTGTATGTTACGAAGGAAATGCACGTTTGGGAAAATACTGCTATTATGTTGAAATGTATATATATGTATGAGATGCCAAAAACTATGATTTTAGATTATAATGTATGGTTTTATACAGCAAATGTGTGGCATGAATATTATTTTACATAGAAGAATATCGTGATATGACAATGATACGAATGAAATATGTTTTGAGAAATTATGAAAGAATACAATACATTATGATGTTGAAAATACATAATAAATTGATTATTTTCATAATGATATACATATATGAAATGATTTCGGCATGAAGCCGTATTTATGTATGATTTCGGTGTGAGACCGTGTTTATGTATGATTTCGGCGTGAGGCCGTATTTATGAAACGATCCACATGAGGCCGTATTTATGAAATGTTCGACGCAAGACCATATTTATAAAATTATGAAAGATGTTATAATATCATGTATTATATGTTATCAGAACCTAGATGTTAGTTTAGTTTAGTTCAGGAGCACGGTACCATAGCTTATAGATCATATATCTATAATCAGATTGGTGCAAACCACCCCACGAGAGGGTGGGAGATGGATAGTTAATGTGGCTTTCAGTAGAGTGTGGACGTCCACCTGGCAGTCTGGACTAGGGTGTGGCGGGCCCATCATACTTACAAACATTTTTGACTCAGTAGTGGTCGGCCAGCCATTGTCGGGTCTTGCCTTCGAGCTGCACAACCTGTCATGGGGGGTAATACATGACATCAACTAGCTATTCATCCTGACTATGTTTTCAGTACTATCAGTTATAACAGATGTTTTATGAACGATATGAGTTATTAGTAAAAATGAAAGTATCTAATGATTGAGTATATTATGATGAATGTTTACAAATATATGAAATGTACTGTATTTGTATAATTGCATTAAATATTCATGTTGCCACACAATTGCATTTAGTTTATTTTCCCTTACTGAGAAGTGTCTCACCCTCGAACTTAATCAATTTTTCAGGAGCCCCTGAGAGACCGGTGCGTCGTGGCCGCCGTTGAGAAAGTTGAGCTTCCGTGCTAGAAGGGTAAGCTTCAATCTAGGATCAGGAAATTTTTGTTGTAAGATCCTAGGTCTATTTTTTGATGTTTTAGAGATTGTATTTAAACACAATATTATGGGAATGTAGTAGACTCTGGTATTATGTAATTAATGGTTTGATGGATGTAAATTATTTTTACTGCTGCTTAGTTTTCTGCTGTTTATGTCAGGCTATCCCCGCTACCCACGGGTTCAGGTTGATATTATTATTATTATTATTATTATTATTATTATTATTATTATTATTATTATTATTATTATTTATGTTTATTATGTGATAAGTTAAGCAGGTTGTCACAGTTTGGTATCAGAACCTAGGATACTAAGTTCTGTAGACTCTAGAGTGCAGTAATAATAATACCAGAGTATAGGATAAGGGAATTTAAGGTCTAGTTTTGTAGTTTAGATGCAGGAATTTCGTAGTGGTTTTTGTGATTTTACTGGGGTGACGATTTCAGGAAATTCATGGTAAACTATCATCGGGTTGGGTATCTAGGTTACAGGATTGAACCTTGAATTAAGATTAGGAGAGATAAATTAATTAGAAGAATATATTATATGAATTGGATGATATGTATAGAGGAGGGGGTTCTGAATTAAGTTACTTATTTTTCAGGATGGACCCTGGTTGCAGTAGTGCCCATGCTAGTGGGAGTGAGGGTGCTGGACCCTCAAGCACTGCGAGTAGTGATTCAGATGCCGTCTTACGCAACGTGGCACAACAAGTTATGGCAGAAATTTCCAGGAGTTCAAGGGAACATGGTGGTCCATCGGCAGGCCACGGTAGCTCGATAGAAAAGTTCATAAAGATGAATCCTCCAGCTTTCTCATAAGGGACAGATCCTGCAGTCACTAAAAACTGGGTGCAAGAGATAGAGAAAATATTTGCAGTGTTTATAGGAACATAGGGTTCTGTTTGCCACTTACAGACTGACTGGGGAGGCTGAGAGCTGGTGGTCGGCAGTGAGACTCTTAGAGTAGCAAAGGACAGTACCTGAGAAGATGACATGGGAGCGGTTTAAGGAGATATTCTTTGACAGGTATTTTCCAACCTTGTCCAGGGAGGCTAAGATTGAGGAGTTCCTGAATTTGAAGTAGGGACAGTCGTCAGTGCAGCAGTACGCAGCGAGGTTCATTGAATTATCTCGCTTTGCCTCGTACATTATACCAGATGAAGCAAAGAAGGTATGACAATTTAAGAGAGGTTTGAGGAGAGAAATATATAAGCAGGTATTGATATTGAAGTTGCAGGACTTCGCCGAGCTAGTTGACCAAGCCACTATAGCAGAAATTGGTGATCGGTTGGAGGCTGAGGAGCAGAGGTAGAAGAAGAGATCCGCACCTTCCGGTTCCCAGTAGGGAGTCGACCATACTTCATGGAAGAGAGGTGGCTATTATAGAGACTGGAGACAAAAGACCAGGAATCATGGTTTCCAAGCTGTGCAGCCATCTCCAGCTTGCCCATCTTGCGGGAAGAGACACCTGGGGGAGTGTCATGCCAGGCAAAGTGTCTGCTACAGGTGCGAGGAGCCAGGAAATATGATGAGGGAGTGTCCAACACAGATTGGTGCTACTCCTGCTCCTAGACCTGCTCGAGGAGGCTACCAGGCGCCACGTGGAGGCTAGCAGAGGAATATGGCCCCAGCCAGGGTTTTTGCTTTGACGCCAGGTGATCCTGAGTCGACCGGCAACGTGGTGACAAGTATGGTCAATATGTTTTCATTTAATGTTATTGCACTTTTTGATTCTGGTGCCACACACTCGTTTGTGTCCTTGGGATGTGTTAAATTGTGTGGTGTTGATACACAATCACTAGATGTCGGGTTTTTAGTGGCTACACCGACCGGGTCAGTGGTGAGATGTAGTAGGATGCTCCGTAATTGTCCAGTTGATGTTCAAGGGAGAATTTTATCTGCTGATTTGGTGGTGCTGGATATGCACGGGTTTGACATCATCTTCGGCATGGATTGGCTAGCAGCTAATTCTGCTATTATAGACTATCGTGCAAAAGAAGTGATATTCAGACCTCCAGGAAAACCAGAATTCAGATTTATAGGGTCACGAGTGTAATCTTTACCTCAGATGGTCTCAACTGTTCAGGCAAGGAGGCTGCTCTAGAATGGCTGTCTGGGATTCGTGGCTTTTGTGAAGGAAATGTCAAAAAATGAATTGAAGCTTATCAATACGCTTGTGGTAAAATAATTTACAGATGTGTTCCCAGATGAATTACCAAATCTGCCACCTGATCGTGAGGTAGATTTTCCTATTGATCTACTTCCAGGTACAATGCTGATCTCTGAAGCACCGTATCGAATGGCGCCAGCAGAGTTGGCAGAACTGAAAGATCAGTTGCAGGATTTTCTTGATAAGGGCTTCATACAACCTAGTGTATCACCATAGGGAGCTCCAGTGCTGCCTGTGAAAAAGAAGGACAGGTCTATGAGGATGTGTATAGATTATAAGGAAATTAATAAAGTGACAATCAAGAACAAGTATCCTCTACCCCGTATCGATGATTTGTTTGACCAACTCCAAGGTACACGGGTGTATTCCAAGATCGATCTCAAGTCAAGCTACCATCAGGTAAAGGTGAGAGCAGAGGATGTATCGAAGACAACTTTCAGGACCAGATATGGGCATTATGAGTTTCTTGTTATGCCATTTGGTTTGACGAATGCTCCTGCGATATTTATGGATTCGATGAATAGGATTTTTCATCCATATTTAGATCAGTTTGTAGTTGTTTTCATTGATGATGTACTGGTCTATTCGAGAAGTTATGAGGAGCATGAGATACATTTGAGGCAGGTCTTACAGATGCTTAGGGAGAAGAAGTTGTATGCAAAATTCAATAAATGTGAATTTTGGCTCGAGAAAGTTGTGTTTTTGGGACATGCTATCTTAAGAAATGGAATTTCTATAGATCCCGGTAAGATTGAGGCGGTAGTGAATTGGACTAGACCGAGGAACGTTCAGGAGATCAAGAGTTTCTTAGGGTTAGCTAGTTATTATCATTATTTTGTTGATGGGTTCTCAGCTTTATCAGGGCCCTTGACACGACTGATTAGGAAGAATGCCAAATTTGAATGGAACGACAGCTGTGAGCAGAGTTTTCAGGAACTGAAGCAAAGGTTAGTCACATCGCCTGTATTAATTATCCCATCTAGGGGTGAGGGTTATACTATCTATAGTGATGCGTCCTTGAAAGGACTTGGCTATGTACTGATGCAGCATGACAGGGTAGTGGCATATGCGTCTAGATAGTTGAAAGAATACGAAAAGAACTACCCTACCTATGATCTTGAGTTGGCTGCAATGGTATATGCATTAAAAATTTGGAGACATTATCTGTACGGTAAGCTGTGCGAGATTTTCTCGGACCATAAGATTTTAAAGTATTTCTTCACCCAGAAGGAATTGAATATGAGGCAGAGAAGGTGGTTAGAGTTAATTAAGGATTTTGATTGTACTATCAGTTACCACCCATGGAAAGCAAATGTGGTAGCTAATGCATTGAGCAGGAAATCTGGGGAATCAACGTTGAGGGCTATGGAGATCCAACATCCGATCATAATGGATCTGGAGAGACTCAGCATCGAGTTGATAGAGAGTAACACTCCAGTATATATCGCCAGTTTGGTGGTGCAGCCTACGTTGCAAGAAAGAATTAAAGCCGCCAAGAAAGAAGATCCAGCATTGGTAGAGGTAATGGAAAGAGTGCAGAGTGGTTAGGGAGAGGAATTCTGCATTTCAGATGACGAAACTTTGTGTTTTTGTTCCTAACTGTGTGTTCTTGTTGATACTGACATTAGGAGGAATATTTTAGAGGAGGCTTACAGATCCTTGTATACGATTCACCCCGACAATACGAAAATGTACAGGGATCTGTGAGAGTTTTATTGGTGGGGCGGTATGAAGAGAGAAATTGTCGAGTATGTAGCCCAGTGCTTGACATGCCAGTAGGTAAAAGTTGAGCACCAGAGGCCAGCGGGTCAGTTGCAGCCGCTATTTATCCTAGAGTGGAAGTAGGATCATATATCCATGAATTTTGTCTCAGGGCTGCCGTTGGCATCGCATGTCCAGAATGCAATTTGGGTGATATTAGATCGGTTGAATAAGTCCGCCCATTTTCTCCCTATCAAGATCAACTATTCCCTCAGCTGTTTAGCGAAGATTTACCAGTCCAATATTGGCATGGCACCGTTTGAGGTACTATAGGGTAGGAGATGTCGATCTCCTTTGTATTGGGATGAGATGGGTGAGCGGTGAGTTGTAGGGCCAGTGTTGGTACAATAGGTGTACAATAAAATTTGACTTATCAGGGAAAGAATCAGTGCAGCTCAGAGCCGACATAAGAGTTATGCCGATAATCGCCGCTAGAATTTAGAATTTGATACTGGTGATCATATGTTTATGAAGATAGCTCCATTAAAAGGAGTTTATGAGGTTTGGTAGGAAGGGTAAACTTAGCCCTTGGTTTATCGGTCCGTTTAAGATTTTAGAGAAAGTGGGGTCGGTGGCCTACAGACTAGCTTTGTCACCTAAAATTAAGAATAGCTTCCCAAGAGGGGAGGTGAATTGGATTCTAAAAATTTCTTTTGATTCCTTTTAAAATACCTTAAACTTCTTTTATTTCTTTTAACCAATTCTTGACTTATTTTTTTAATTCTTTAATCAATCAAGAACTTAGTTCTTTTATCCAATCAATTAAACACAGTCTTCAAACCAAACAATCAATTTATTTGCCAAGTACAAGTTAAACAACAAACAACCAAACCAAGATATAAAGTATTCAACACTTTGGTAATATAAGATCTTGAGATAGTTTGTTTGTTTATATAAGCCCTGTGATTGTGAATTATAATTTGTGCTTACTGAAGTAAAGCCCTGTATAAATAAATCCAATCACTCTTTCCAAATATTTAGAATTCAAATAAACTCTTGGTAAATTTATCTTTGGGGTGTTAACCAAGTAACGTACTCTCATATGGTTTCCGCAAGATATGATGTAACCAACGTACTCCCTTTCGGTTTCCGCAACTCAAATCAAAATTAGATTTTAAGTTTACTTGATTTCCAAATATGCGTAGTATGTATAATTTAGATATTTAAATCATCCACGCAGCTGTATATGAACTGAAAATAAAGAATAGGGAAAGAGAGAGTGAGACGGAGATTTTACGAGGTTCGGCTTATACCCAGCCTATGTCCTCGCCTTTTGCAAACCACCAAAGGATTCACTAAACATGTTCCGTTGATGAGTGGAACAAAACCGATTACAACATTCCTTGATTAAGGCTGGAGCCTACCTTCTCCAAACGATATTCCCTCGTTCGGTCACTCCTTACATAGGCTAGAGTCCGCCTCTCTAAGCAATATCCCCTTGCTTAGCCAACGATCCAAAGACCTTGGAACGTCAATGAACTATAAGAAACAAAATATAAAATTTGTGTACAAGTATACTCTCTCAAAGAGTAAGTTAATACAATTTCAGCACTATATACTTCAATGTAAAATATCAATAGGAAATAGAATGAAGCTCAAGTGTAGAATTCACCAATATACTTCTTAGAAGAGGATTAGCCGTAGGAATTCAAAGGAAGAAGGATCAGCACTTCAGAGTTCTCAGCAAAAGAATTTTTCAATGAGTGAGCAAGAGAACTTAGGAAGAACAAGAGTACTTTCAGCTTCTCAAAACAGATTTTTTAATTCTTGGAGTTTTTATTTGTTTTGCAAAACCATGTATTTATAGGCTTTCAAACTTGCAAAAGTTTCCTTAAAGAATTTCCCTATTTATTATAATATTTAAGGTTCAAACGGCTATAATTTAAAACATTAGAATTTTAAAAATTTGCCCATTGAACAGTTTTTAAATGTCTGATAGCAGTGATCCGGTTTTAGTGTTTTAGCCATAAATTTTTTTGTATAACTCCAAATTAGGTATTCTTGGTGTCAAAAGAAAAATAAGAGAAAATACTACAACCTTCATATTTACTACTCTTTAAAATAATGAGTTTTTGATAGAGAAAAATTCACCTCAATGCGGCTGTATAAAAACTGACACCATTTAGGAAAAAAACTCTTTTTGGTGCTCTTTATTCCAAAAATGATTCTAACCTTTTTAAAATAATTTTTGACCTTATAAAAATATTATTCAGGTATTTTAAAAAGTATCTAGGTCTAAGAAGTTAACCTAAGAGTTTCAAAATATTTCAAACGATATTTTAAACATTAAAGCATTTATATGAGATTTCTAAAATACATTCTAAGTTCTTGAGTCTTCATACTTTGTCCTTGGATTGAATCCATCTTTTCTTCAAGCTTCCATATTCTTTAAGATTTCTTACTTTGCCTTTCTTTGGATCTTTTGACTTTAATATGCCTTGACTTTCAACAACTTATTCATGTCCTCATGTTCTTCAACAAGTAATTCATGTCTTGGCTCATTTAAGCTTCATTTGATCCTTGTGAGCACTTTGACCTTACTTTCACATATATGAACTCTGAAATATCATTAATCACACAAATACATTAAATTTCACTTGTTTGTTAGCATCAAAACAATATAACAAGATTTTAAGTCTTGTAAGGCCAACACCACCTACATTATCCAAGATGCACGACGTATTTCACGTATCCATGTTGAGGAAATACGTCCTAAATCTTTCTCATATTATCAGTTATGGTGAGTTGGAGCTCAGTGATTCACTAGTATATGAGGAGGTACCAGTGCAGATTCTAGACCGAAAGGAATAGGAACTACGTAATAAGAAAATTCCTCTGGTAAAGGTTCTATGGAGGAATCATGTAGTAGAAGAGGCTTCTTAGGAGCTCGAGGAACAAATCAGATAGAAGTATCCACAATTGTTCCAAGAAGTCCATACGTAATTAAGAAATGTGAGTAAATATGTGATGTTTCGTTTGCAGGTACATGTAATACTTTAGATAGTAAGGGGTATTTTAGTTTTGGGGGAAATTTTCTTTTGGTATATGTAATCTCCCAGGACTTGAAATGTAATCACGGTATTCCTCCGCTATAAATGAGGACAAATAATAAAATAAATAGACCATTTTTGCCTAATAAGGGATGATGAATTATATGAATAGTAAATTTCGAGAACGAAATTTTATAAGGAGGGGAGAATGTGACAACCCGAATAAAAATGGTATTTAAAATAATAAAGAGGAAGGAAAATTATCAAAGGCCTCGTTGATGAACACAGGGGATTCATCGACGAGGGCATGGGAGCGTCTCATCGACGAAATTATTAAAAGACTCGTCGACGAGATGACGTGGCTCGTCGACGAATCCAGTCCTATAAATATCAAAAACCTGAATTTTTACTTCAAAATTAAGAAACCTCTCTCTCCCCTCTCTCTCTCTCTCTCTTTCTCTCTCTCTCTCTCTCCTCTCTCTCTCTCTCTCTCTCTCTCTCTCTCTCTCTCTCTCTCTCTCTCCCTTCAGATTCTCTCTCCTCTTTCTTTGATTCTGGATCCGTCGCTCGCCGGATCGATGATCTAAGGCCACCACGACGCTCGTGGAGAAGTTCTCTACATATTTTGCCGGAGCGGATCATTAGTGGAACTCTGTTGAAAATCATCCCTGAGTTGAGGTAAGGCTTTTTAAGCCAAATTTGGTCTTGCGATAGTTATAGGAAATGACATACATGTGGAAATACTGAAGTTTAATATTAAGAGTTTTCATTTTCAGGGTATTGATCAGGAAATCCTACGGGAGTTAGACCAGGATATTTTAGGGGTTTTCTTAGTAGCCAGGTAAGGGAATAAACTAAAGCAGTTACTTTTCATGCAAATTATTATTATTTATAAGAGAAGTTATTTTCAAGAAAGCATGTATTATATTGGTATATTACGAAGGAAATGCACGTTTGGGAAAATACTACTATTATGTTGAGATGTATATATATATATATGTATGAGATGCCAGAAACTATGATTTTAGATTACAATGTATGGTTTTATACAAAAAATGTGCGGCATGAATATTATTTTGCATGGAAGAATATCGTGATATGACAATGATACGAATGAAATATGTTTTGAGAAATTATGAAAGAATACAATACATTATGATGTTGAAAATACATAATACATTGATTATTTTCAGAATGATATACATATATGAAATGATTTTGGCGCAAAACCGTATTTATGTATGATTTCGGCGCGAGACCGTATTTATGTATGATTTTGGCGCGAGACCGTATTTATGTATGATTTCGGTGCGAGACCGTATTTATGTATGATTTCGGCGCGAGGCTGTGTTTATGTATGATTTTGGCATGAGGGCGTATTTATGAAACGATCGGCACAAGGCCATATTCATGAAATGATCGGCACGAGGCCGTATTTATGAAATGTTTGGCACGAGGCCATTTTCATGAAATTATGAAAGATGCTATAATATCATGTATTATATGTTATCAGAACCCGAATGTTAGTTTAGTTCAGTTCAAAAGCACAGTATCGTAGCTTATAGATCAGATATCTATGATCAGATTGGAGCTAACCACCCCACGAGGGGGTGGGAGATGGATAGTCGATGTCGCTTTAAGTAGAGTGTGAAAGTCCACCTGGCAGTCCGAGGTAGGGTGTGGCGGGCCCATCGTACTTACAGACATTTTTGACTCAACAGTGGTCGGTCAACCATTATCAGGTCTCATCTTTGGGCTGCACAACCTGTCATGGGGGGTAATACATGACATCAGCTAACTATTTATCCTGACTATGTTTTCAATACTATCAGTTATAACAGTTGTTTTATGAACGATATGAGTTATTAGTAAATATGAAAGTATCTGATGATTCAGTATATTATGATATATGTTTACAGATATATGAAATGTACTGTATTTGTACAATTGCATTAAATATTCATGTTGTCATACAGTTGTATTTAGTTTATTTTCCCTTACTAAAAAGTATCTCACCCCCGAACTTAATCAATTTTTCAGGAGCCCATGAGAGATCGACAAGTCGTGGCCGCCGTTGAGAGAGTTAAGCTTTCTTTCTAGAAAGGTAAGCTTTGATTTAGGATCAGGAGATTTTTGTTGTAAGATCCTAGGTCTATTTTTTATGTTTTAGAGATTGTATTTAAACACGGTATTATGGGAATTCAGTAGACTCTGGTATTATGTTATTAATGGTTTGATGGATGTAAATTATTTTTACTGCTGCTTAGGTTTCCGCTATTTATGTCAGGTTATCCCCACTACCCATGGTTTCGGGTTGATATTATTATTATTTATGTTATTTATGTGATAAGTTAAGCAAGTCGTCACAATTTTTGTCTTGGTCGACCGAACCATATGAACTTCGGTCGACCGAAAGTCTTCTGGTTGACCGGTGCTCTCGGGTTGCTCCAAATTTTTACAGTGGTTAACTATTTTTAAATGAGGTTAATTAGGGTTAAAATGATTTAAAACAATATTAATAATACCCTAAATGTCCTAACGGCTATAATTCTTCCAACTTCTATAAATAGCTCATCATTTGTAAAGATTAAGGGGGGATTAGCAATCTTGATTAGGAGAAATTCTCTGAAAGTCCCAATATCCATAATACTCATCTTTGAGCCTCCAACACTTATTCTTACCAGATCTTACTTCTCAAATACTTTTGTAAGTGTGATTTAAGTGTTGTTGTTCCGTAATAATTGCTCTCTCAATATTGTGTTTGTATGAAATTATTTTATTTGAGAGCACATCCTCAAGTTTTCTTAGGGGTCTTTATCAATAAGTCTTTCCTAACAAGACTTCGTTGGAGCTTTTGAGTATTCAATTGTCATTGCAATATCTTGAGAAGTTTATATTTGATTTTGGTTGCAAAATTTCTTTAAAAGTCACTTTCAAATATCTAGTGTGTTTCATCTTGATAAATTTTTGAAGAGATATTTGTTTGTGTGATAAAAATCTTTGTTGCAATATTTATTGATTTATATCATTTGAATACAAAGATTAAACTCTTTTTACAAACAAAACATATATATTACTTGAGCATCATACGATTGAGAAGATCTGCTAGTTGAAATATATATGAGGATTGATTGATATCTTTGTGTGAGCTTTTAGATTGAATACATATTATGATACAAAGATGATACTGGTTTGCACTCTCATGTACTTATTACATCGATAGCAAATATATTTGAGAGTTAATATATTGAACCACATTGAGCTTACATATTAAATCATATTGTGGTGTATGTGATTGAGCGTATCTGGGTACACATCTGCTCTACTTGAAAGCATAATCACTGTACCATTCTATTTAATTGCAAATTTGTTGTATTTCCAGGCACGGGCCTGAAGAGGAAGACTAGCCCTTTGAAATAGTCCCGGATTGGTTTAGACCCGGTTAGGAAAGTTAGGTGCACCATCCTGTTAAAATGTAGGTTGAGGTCAGCCCCGCTAATTGACCTGGTTATAAAGGTTGAGGTCAACCCTGTGCTAATTGACCTGGTTGTAATAGGTGCCACTCCACCCTTAAGTGAGCCTTTAGTGGAATCCTCGGGCTTGCGAACTAGAGGCGGGGACGTAAGCACAGTTGGCCGAACCCCGATAACATATCGCATGTCTACTTACATTTCCGCACTTTATATTTACCGCATGTGTATGTTATGGTATGAATGATGTGCATGATTTAAATTTCCGTATATTATATTGATTGGCGCATTAGAGATTGCTTCGAAAGACCCTAGGTTGTAATGTCCTGCTAACATCCAGTTTTACCTAGGAGAAAATTTTAAAAATTCCAATTCACCCCCCTCTTAGGAATACACCAATTCTAACAATGCATTATTACAAATCAAATATAAAAATAAATGCATATATAAGTAAAAATAAATGTTTTCTTTATCTTCTTTGCTCTTTAACTCCATGGAATACGTCAGATTTGTGTTTTAAGACCTGCCTTTGCTTCCATGTTCTCTTGATCTTATGTGTGACCTGAATAATATCTATTCACACATGAAAACACACACATAAGAAACTTGCGGTTTTTCATCATCAAAATCAGGGATCAGACTCAAAAACCCAACAGTGTTGATATTGTTTTCTTGTCTTCCTTATTCATTTGAACATTTGGTTAGGATACTACTCTATGGAAAATTTACTCTAAGTTATAAAGAGGTTTTTGGGGTTCTTAGGTCAAACGAGGCTAGATAAAAACTCAACAAAGAGGACCATAAATCATAGGGCTTGGTTATGAAGGCTAAGCATAGGAGAAGGAAATCTAAGGAGAAGTGTAATCAAAGGGGTTGATCGAAGTCCATATCAAGGTTCGAGAATGCTGAGTGTTTAAAGTACAAACAAAAGGGGCACTATAAACAGGATTGTCCTCTTTGGAAGAAAGAGGAAGACAAGAAATACTAACCTTCAAACTCTACAAATGTTGTGGCAAATAGTTCAAACAATGAAGAGTTCTTGTTGGTTGCTTCATATAACAATTATTTTCAGTATATTTGTACAATGGATTTTGGTTGCTTCATTATTGTCTATATAGGAAGTGGTTTGATACTTATAGTGAATGTGATAGTAAATCGGTAGTTTTTTTGGGATCATCATCATTGTCATGTAATGGGAGTTGGAATTGTAAAAGTTATAATGTTTGATGGCATTGTTAGAACATTACAAAATGTTATACATGTTCCAGAATTAAAGAAAATAAACTTTCTCTAGGTTACTTAGAAAATACTTTGTATGAGCTTTCAGCAACTCTTGGAAGAATCCTAAAGGTGTCAAAGGGTTTTATAGTTTTTATGAAGGGTAAACGAGTCGATAACAATCTATATCGGGTAATAGTAGTACATTTGGGGGTAGTGCAGTATAGTAGTACTGCAACAACTACTTCATCAAATACCAACACAGTTGACACTAAGCTCTGACATATGCATCTGGTACATATGAGTGAATGGGGTGTGATAGAACTACTCCATAAAAAAAATTTTCTAAAAGGGTTGAAGGAGTGCAGAGTCAATTTTTGCAGGTATTGTGTTTTGGGTAAATGGTGCAATGTAAAATTCAAGTTGCCTTCCCAAAAGAGTAGAGGTATTTTGAATTATGTTCATGGTGATGTTTAGGGACATGTAAAGGGTACCAGTTTGGAATGTAGCTCAGTATTCGATTAGTTTCATTGATGATTACTCCAGGAAGCTTTGGGTTTACTTCATGAAGGAAAACTCAAAGGTATTTTAGAGGTATTCAAGCAGTGGAAGGCAGAGGGGCAAAGGTTGAGAAACAAATAGAAAAATTAGTGAAGTGTCTCAAGTCAAATAATGGCTAGACTAAAAGTCTAATAAGTTTCTAAACTTCTATAGATCTAATGAAATAATTAGACATTTTACAATTCATTTAACTCCATAAAAGAATGGGGTGGTTGAAAGGATGAACAAGAACTTACATGAGAAAGCTAGGAGTATAGACTACATGTAAAATTGCCCAAGAACTTTTGGACTAGTGCAGTCAGCACAACTTGCTATTTTTTTAATAAGTCACCTTTTGCCAAGCTAGATGGTAAAGTAGCTAAGGAAGTTTGGATCGATAGATCAAAAGGTTGACTACTTTATGTAGACTCCCCATTTGGCCTGATCATTATATTACAAAATTTAGGGATTTTTACCCTATTTTCATTTTAAATTTTAGGCATTATTAGGTTGTTTTTCCTTTTCTGGTCTTGTAATTTAGGTTTTTTTAAAAAAAATTCAAATAAGTGTCATCTAATTAAGGTCTTTGCCTAAACGATCGCCCTTCAGGTAGGTACCCCAGTTCACTCGATCTCACCGCGCTATTTTGATTGTTCGTACATTATAAATAGTATAAGAGTTCATTTACATTTGTGAGGTACAATCAAAAAAGATAAATAAGACAAAAAAAACCAAAAAAAAAAAAAAAACCAAAGGAGAAAAAATAAAAAATCTCCCAGCCATCCTCGAAGCTCTCAGGCCAACTTCCAAACTTCCGCACTTGCACACACAAGAAAAAAAAAAATAAAGGAAAAGGTTAGTGGCAACCTAACAAAGAAGCCCAATTTGTGAGTTGGCAACCTAACAATAAAATATAAAGTTATACTTTAATTATTTTTTCAAATCTACATAATTTCAAATCCTTCCTCTGAAATTCATGCTCTCAAATTCTAACTTAGAGTTGTTTTGATCTTCTTGTTTAGGAATTTTGGGTAAATAGTTGCAGAGTTGGCTAAGAAACATAATGATGAAAATGTGATAGGTTTGATGGTTTCAAATAAATTTTTTTAAACCCATCAATTACAAGATGTTATTTTGATTTTTGTGCCCATCAAAGTATTATGGGATCTTCATTAATTGGGACTAACATCAAACAATACTTCTTTGGGTTCAAGGGCTAGTTTTGCATTGCATAATCGTTGAGTTCAAATCCTATGTGCAAAACCGCATTGCTTTACTAGTCTTTCAAGAGCCTCTTAGGAGAGTTTTTGATTCACAATCTCTTATAACAATTTTAGGAATATAATGTCCACAACATTTCATTATTATGTTTGAGTACCGAAATCTTATGTTAACATTTGTGAGAAGGAAGGGTTTTCGCAAAAGTATATTAATAAGATACTTGACCAAATTCCATGGAATTAGGCAACTCATTTGTGAGTTGTTATCCTACTTCAATTTTATGCTATCAAACAAAAGCTCTATTAAGTAAAGAGTTGACGGCTGGGGATGTTGGAGTTGGCCTGGGTTGCAATCGAGAAGAGAGGGGGAGTCGAGGGAGAAACTGAGGGAGAGTTAGGGAGACAGTTGAGAAGGGGAGGCCAAGGGAGTAAGAGAGAGTCAGAGAGGGAGAGAATTGAGAGGGAGCAGAGAAGAGTTAAGGAAGGGGAAGAGGGAAGGATGGGAGTGAGGGAAGAGGAGTGCGGGAGCCTAGAGAGAGGCTGATCTGCAAGGGCTTGCTTCGAAGTAGAGACAGAGGGATGAGAATGAGAGAGAGAGAAAAGAGAGTGTGAGAGAAAAAAGAAGAGAGTACCTCCGCCCCCCGTGTTTGTGTTCTTTTCTTTTCTTTTATAGGCCAACCAAATCCATATACTCCTTTTTAAAAAAAAAAAACTTTTATGGTAATAATAATAATAATAATAATAATAATAATAATAATAATAAGATTTAAAAACAATGATAATACTAAATACAATAGTAATAAATAGAAGTAGTAAAAATAATTATAGTAAAGTAATAATAATAATAATAATAATAACCCCTTTATTATATTTGACTCGAACAAAAATAGGGTGTCTACAGATAGTTGAGTTGGCACACACAAACACACACACACACACACACATGTATACATATATGTAGGAGGGATAGAGAAACAAGTGAGAAAAAAAAATGTACTCCAGGATAACCAATGTGATCCTTCCATTAGGTTCTTTAATCCAATGAAAACCCTTCAAACAATGGATTCTACATGACTATTTGGAGTGCTTTTATTACATGAAAGGACCATAGTCCTCTCAAAGGACCTAATTTTTTATTTTAAAGAAAACAGAGAAAGCAAAAAAGATTGTCATGGTCAAACCGAGTGAGAATTGAGAGCTTTATATTATTTCTTTAAAAATAAATGCTATTAATAAGGAGCCCATAACATTGAAGAGAAAAGAACCTCAACCAACTTAAAAATAATTTTAAAATTTAAAAAGGTCAAAACTTTAGGATAGTTTCATATCACTGTCAAAAATTATAAAAATAAAAAAAAATTAGAAATAAAAATTTAAAATTAGAAGCTAGCAACCTATTAGGTTAGCATTTATAAAACCAATGCAAATTAAAAAATTAATTAAAAAATGTTCATTTTCATCTTTTAATCAAATATTATTATAAAAATATGATTAAAATAATAAAATAACAAATAATACACATTAAAAATTACAATATTAAAAATAAATTTTATTATAGTTTTTTTACTTTTAAATTTTACTTTACAATAAAAATTATATAGGATATGACAATTAAAAAATAGTAAAGTATTTTGTAATTGGCTTTATTTTTATTTTTTAAAATTTTTGCATATTTTTATTTTTATTATATTTAAATTCAAACGATCGTTTAACTTTACTTTTTTATTTAAGTGTATAAAATTAATAATTTAATCTAATTTTTTTTTTTTGAATATTAAAATGCTACTAACAGTTGTCAAAACAACTAAAATCATAAAATCTGATTTTTAGTTTTTTGGCAAACATTAAAAATCAACAACAAAAACCAAAAACTAACATCATAAACAAATGCACTTTTATGGTTTATTTATTCACCATGGAGAAATAGACATAAAAAATTGAAAATAGTAGCGATACTAAACAGACCCTGGTTTTAAGAATTCAGGGTTGAGAGTTCAAAGGCTTTTCTCTCCTACATGTCATCCTCTCCTTTAAGTGTTTTACTCTCTCCTTCGCCCGATTATGCTTGACTCACGTCTTAAACATTAAATAAAAATAATTAATGAAAAAAAAATATGGTTGATAAATTAGAAATACAACATTTTATTTAAAGTCATCTAAAGGCCTTCAATTACATACTACTGGCAAATGAAATAAATATCAAACAAAATAATCTCTCAAAGTTAAAATTTTCATACAATTTTGTATTTAAATTTTATATTAAGATACATATATTTCCAACCTTACTAGTTGATCACATTTTATTTATATTTATATTTTTTTCTTTCATTACTATTGGATTTCATTTTATATATATATATATATATATATATATATATATATATATATATTATCTATATTGAAAGCATGCCTTACTCTCATTTGTCTCAAGCCCTCAACTAGTTCTTAGCCTTGCTCCTCACCCGCCAAGTGTAGTCGCCCTTCATTATTAATTCAAAATTCAACGATAAGGAGATTGTCACCTTCAGGTTCCAAGGATGGCTCAAGTGGTAAATATATAAAATTCTCTTGATTAAATGGTCAAAGTTTGAGTCTTAGAGATAACGACTTGTCATTTGAGACAAAGCATTGGTGCTTAAGTAAAAAACATAGAGAAACATGCCCATTATTCTAGTAATCCCGCGTTTGTCTTTATTGCATAAAGATACAATTATACATTATCTCCACTTTTACAAACCTTAATAGCATCTATAATATTAACGGCAAATGATGAAACCTTAAGGCTTCATCAAATTATTCTTCAAACTCCATAATATTACATACCTCTCGATCATTTGATTTAAATTCAAATTACATAGAAAAATAATGACATAATTTTTATTTTTATTATGGATTTGCCTCGATAATTGACACAATTGTTGGAATTTTAATGATTTTATAGCGAGAAAATCCTCCTTCATGTAACACCTTCTCCCACTCTAATTTTGTTCTTTCTTTTCCTTTAAGAAAGCCGACAAGCATCATTAGATCATATGTGAACCTTGTCTCATCAAATAAGTGTTTACCATCTGGTTGCAAAACAATATCAATGATGATCACCTTGCCATTTTTCTCGAAGATTGCTTTTCGACAATTTTTCAAGATTTTAATACAATCTTCATCTCCCCAATCGTGCATTACCCGCTGAAATTTGATAAATTGATAGGATGAGTAATGATTGGTCGGTCACTTGCACATGTAAGCATGTAGAAAAAAAAATGTTATAATTATATGCATGTAAATAATATTAAATATTCTAAAATTTTAAAATATTTTAGAATAATGATTTTCTTCTTATATAAAAGATTTTTGTGTGGTTTCATCTTTTAATTATTTCTTTAAACTATTTCAAATCACAAATTTTGCATTGCAGGATAAATATTTCTTCTACATCCAAACATAAAAATTTTATTTGGAAAAATTAATTACAAATTATTAAAATTTATTAAATAAGAAAAATAGTTTTTTATTAAATTTATTGACAATATTTATTTGAAAATTGCAATTTACCTACGTAATTACCTTCATGAAAATTGCATCAGCTTTAGGAATGCTATGGAACATGTCACCTGCGACGTGGCACACTCCGGGGAACGGGGGTGCAGTGGCAACGACATGTGGCAAGTCAAAGTTGATACCCTTGATGTGTGGACACGCTTTCACCACCTCTGCAATCGCTGACCCGGTCCCACCTCCCACGTCTACGAGGGACTCCACGTCGGCAAGCCCGTCCTTGTACCCCGCCAGGATGGCATCAAGCATGATCCTAGCCGTACACGCCATCGCGTCATTGAACATGGCGTTGAACTCCGGATTTGCACCGGCGAAGTCCCAAACCTCCCGGCCGTGAGCCTTCTTGAAGGCGATCCCGCCGTCTCTGACGCAGTCGGATAAGTGATGCCACGGAGACAGCAGCAGCGGATGATTCATCAACAGCACCATCGGCGCCAGCGTCCTCTCGGCGTGGCCGAGGAGCCACGTGGAGGAAGGGGTGAGGCCGTAGAGGATGTCTGAGGATGGGCCGCCGTCTGACGACGGAGAAGGAAAGGCGGTGAAGATGGACTTGTGGACGAGAAATCTCATGATACGGGAGAGGGTGGTGATATCGGCGGCGGGAGGGTCGATGGCGGAGGCGATTTGGCGCAAGGTGATTGGACGGCCGTGGGAGTGTATGATGTCGGCGATGCGTAGCTCCACAGCAGATTTGAGAGCCATGGGGCCTACAAAAGTAAGCATCACTTCCCATATATAAGCTTCACCCTTTAACTTTGCATCAACTTCCTCATGCACTGTCGACATTTTGTGTGAGTGTGAGAAATAGAACTTGGAAATTAAGGGATGATCACAAGTAAGAAGAGAGATTTATATTTATAGAGTGAATTGGGAATTAGGGGCATGTCATGTAGGATGTGCAATAAGTGAAGGACAACTCAAAAGAAAGGACTTTTGGAATTATATGTGAAATTATGTAGGTAAGGTGTGTTAGGTACTTTTGAGTCTTTTTAACTTCAAAAGTTAGTTTATGATGTGAGACTTTTCCTTATATTTAATAATTAACCACCAACTCCTTTCACAATCGATATGGGATAACTCCAATAATCTCCTCCTCACACATTGGGTTTCAAATTAGCAGACCCACGTACCCGGCATTCCGGGGAGACTTTGAAACCAGTATTAGGTGGTCTTGAATCTTTTTAACTCTCCTAAAACTAACTTATGGGGTGAGACTTTCTCTCACATTTAATAACTGACCATCAGCTCATTTCACAACTGATGTGGGATAACCCAATGAGGTGTACAAATATGAAAAATGAAATAAGCTCGGGTTTAAAACTATAATAAAAAATTAGATCAAAGTGTAAATGGAAGGTTTATAATTGACAGATTGTATGATGCTTATTTTGTTAATATTTTGATTAACTAAAATGATGGCAAACCATGAAAATAATATTTACTTTTATAACTTCTTTGCTACAAATTTTATAAGCAATTGTTTGTTGTAAGTTTTGTTTTTATTGTTAGTTGAACAAAAGGTTGTTACTAAAACAAGAAGTTTACGATGAGTTTAAATGAGTTAAACGATGAGTTATTTCTGAATTATCTTGTATGTTAATTTCTCAAATCTAACTTAATTAGATCGATTCAAACTCCAATCTCTCAACAAACTAACAAAATTTTAACTCATATTGTGCATAAGTGAGGAGTGCATGCATAGGATAAGTGTGTATTTGTGGAGAGAAATTATATAGGACCTTTCTCTTCACGTAGTGTATGTTTCCTTAATATTAGACAAGTGAAAATTGGACTTACATTTATTAATATTAAAAGGGGTTCATTTTTAATAAGTGTATAATTAAAAAAATATGCACATGGGAAAAGTTTCATGTATAATTTCCCATCTAAATGAGTTGAAATGTAATTATTTTTTATTAATCATCTTAAAAGTTCCTTTAAAGTCATATTTGAAAGTATAAATTTGAGAATTTCGATTTAAATTTTGTGTAATTTTATATGAAATTAAATAAATTGAATTGAGTTTTGCCCAAAATTTAAATTCCGACGAGGCTAATTAATGCTGACCAGGTCAAATGCACTCAAAATACTGGTCTTACATTGAATGCAAAACATTATGACAGATGCATGTCATTTTAGTAATTACGAGAAGATGTTATTTTAGTAATTAAGTTATGTTAGTGGGTTAATTTGTGTCCTTCTGAATTTATTATTTAATAATGTATAAGAGGGCACCTGGAGCTTCTTTAAGAGAGTTCTAGACATGGACACATCACATTTTTCACAAATTCAAACCATGCCTCTTTGGGATTTAATCAATTTTTTACACCTTTGTCAATGTCTTATATATGATTTTGAGTGATTGGTCTAATCATTAGACGGCCGAGTGTTCGCCTAAGACTTCAAAATTTCTGGAGCCTCTAAATTTTTTTTTTATATAATAATATATTTTTTGAGATCTCAAAATTTTTTTAATTAAATAATATCAACATTCTTTATTATGTTATCTTCCCATATATTGACTTCCCAACTAATAAATAAAAAATATTTATTTTAAAATATAAAATAAATACAATTTAATTCTTTTTTTTTTTCGAATCTCATTGACTTCCCAATTAACAACTTTATTATGTTTCAACTATCTATTACTCTCATCTCTTTCTCTTAATCTCTCTAAAAAATCTTTCCATCTCTCACACTCTCTTACTCTCATCTCTCGGTCTCTCTATGATTTTTGTTCCGATTCTTGTGTTCATCATTTTTGGGGTTCCGATTCTCTGTAATTTTCATCAATCCTAATTTTGGTTTCAATATTTGTATATTATTTTTCTATTATTTTCACTTTGAAAATTTTTTTTTTCAATTTTTTCTTAAATTTTGAAAGTTTTGAGGTTAGAACGTTGTATCTAACAAGAATCCGATATCTCTAAAGCCTTACTCGCCGATCGATTTACAATAATAATAATAGTCAGGTTATATTATTTCAATTTATTATTTCTATAGATTTATTAAATTTATTTTTATTTGTTTACATAATTTGTCAATTTATAGTTAGTATTAATTTTAAAATTTAATTATGTCAACGAGAAAATATAAATCCGGATATAAAAAAGGAAGAAAGAAAAAGTAAATATTAAGGGTTCCTGATTAAATCATTTGCCTAGAGCCCCATATTGTAAAGAGCCGACCTTGAGTGATTCTAATACTAAATGTAACGGTTTTGGACCCAACTTTGATTAGTTGTTATTCACTTTAATCATTAATCTCACAAGTTTGTCTTATAAAAGATGTCTTACATAATTAATATCCAAATCATTCTTATAAGTTCAATATGATGCGTCATTGTGATATTATGCTACTATATATATTAAAAATGTAGTTAATTATTTTTTCCAATTTGCGTAAAAATAATTTGCTATCTAATCTTATTTCATGTACATTATTACCTTAAAAAAATAATGTTTTAAAATTTTCAATCAAAGCTCACCTCAAGGTAATATATGCTTAAAACATTTTTAAACTAATTTTAAAATATCTTTCAATTTTATTTTATTTTTTGTTGAGACTTGCACATTTAGCTAAAAAAAAATTTGAATTAAATGTTTATTTAAAAGGAATATCATAATGTAGGTTGATTTCTAAAAATATTAATACCCAATCATATCAAAATAGTTCAAGCTGTATCTCAGATCTGAAAACAGTTTAACTTTCTAAAATTATGAATATTTTTTTGCACGATTTATTTAGGGGCTGATAAGAAAGAGATAGTAGCAGGTGAAGAAGAAAGAGCAGTCAATGACACATTTTCAAGTCTCAAGGAGTCAGTAATAGTTACGTGCCCAAAAAGCAAGACGCAGTTTCGTAGCCTGGAAAAAGAATAATACTTTGTTTGGAAAAAAATTTTTGGTCGCAGCTGGCGGCTCGCAAATTGGTCTTGGGAGATCTGCATGGGACACCCTGCTTCTCTCTGAGTCTTCCTCCTCTGCCGGCCATTGCACCCTCATCTACCCAACAAATAAAGAATAGCACCTCTGCCCCAGGGCGTTGCTCTATTGGCAGGGCGGATCTTGGGAGTGTCTTTCATGAGATCAGGGCTTTCTTTCCTCCTGTGTTCGATTCCTACAACGAGCTCCTGAAATTTACCCTTTCCGTAGGCTGTGGGGCAGGCTCGCACGGGGCGCGGGATTAGTCACGAACCGTTAAACAGACGTGACACCGGAACGATATCTAAAAAAAAAAAAGAATAGCACCTCTGCACTGCATGACCCATGGCCATAACTCATAATTATAATATTAAAATAGTATGCCAGCTGATACTCGGGTGACATTTTAATGAAAGAAATTTTAGAATTTTAATTGCCAATCTCCGAAAGAATTTTAATCAGCAGAGACTAGATCCTGAACCCGCTCCTCCCCGGCCGGTGGACTAGTTACAAAAGCTAGGTCGCAGCGACGGATGGATTGCAGAGAGTAGTTGGTGTTGGGTAATCAGGATTTACAGCGCAATTCGATCTGTATTCAAAATAGTGTAAATCCTCCTTTCCAAATAATTAAATTGGAGAGCTTGGTTCCGCAGCGTTCTGATCATCTTCCATGAAAAACTGGTTGCCCATAAAAACTGAAGCGTAGAAATTAAGAAAAATGTGTTTTAGTTTGCAGCCAGAAATACGAAACCCAGGATTCGTGCGACGGCCCCTTAAGAAAATTCAGATCCCGTATTCTGTCTCATACAACTCACTCGCCTACCTTCAAATTTAAACTCAGATCCTGCGCACGCGCTTTACAATCCACCAACAAGAGGCGTCTATATTAATTATTTCTTCGATCCAACTGCACTCACAAACTCAGCAACGAGAAGAGATTTGCCGAGCTGAGAGTGATCACGCAGAGCTTCTCGACGAGCAACTTCCTCGGCGAGGGCGGGGAGAGAGAACACTGGCTATAAAAAAA
This sequence comes from Malania oleifera, assembly GCF_029873635.1. Lineage (NCBI taxonomy): Eukaryota > Viridiplantae > Streptophyta > Magnoliopsida > Santalales > Ximeniaceae > Malania > Malania oleifera. Next base: position 139,081,679 of record NC_080418.1, read on the forward strand.
TCTTTAAAATAATTGTCTTTGAGCTCCTAGTATAATTATGTGTTCTTTACAAATCTACGGCAATTCCCAGTTTAATTCTTGCAATTTTCAGAGTCAGGTAGGAACCACTTTGGGTTATTAATAGATCAAATGTTAAACCAAAAACAGAGTATTCAAAGAGAACTCTAGCCAGAACAGAGAGCCTTATTACCAAAGGATACAAAATCTTGCCTCAAGCTGGACCGAAAAATCATTTTAGAAACCAGGGATTAAAACTCCAATTTCTGAAGTGGGTTCTCGCAATTTGAGTTCGAATAGCTGTAGCAAGAGCGGTTTGAGTGCTTCGTCGTCGGCAGAAAGCTGACGAAAACACAGCAGCAACTTTTCTTTATTAATTTTCCTTAAAAATTAATATAAAAATTTGAAATCATATTTTAATTATATATTTATTTGTCTTGCCAGGTGCAAAGTCCAGGATGCAATGGCCGGCAGAGAAGGATGGCTTGGAGAGAAGCAGGTGCAGGCAGCTCAATCTCGCAGGACCAATCTGCTTATTTTTGTGGATGGAGTGATGGACAACCATCTCCTCCCCTTATTTTTGCTTCTTTCAAACATTACCTAAGAATAATAATTAA